>NW_028295079.1:0-175000 GCF_964341445.2 Mesoplodon mirus | reverse complement strand
GCCTAAAAAGCATAACCTATGAGTGATTTGTGCCCCTGCATATTACGGATGTATAATATAATTCAAACAGTGCAAGGAACACACAGATTACCACATGGCCTCAGCCATGCTCCATTTTGTAGTCTGCCCACTTTGAGCATCAGAAAATGGATTGTAGAAATCTGGTTCATCTTATTTTAAACTTCTCATTCCCCAAATTTGAAATAGTATTTATTTAAAAACTAGGCTCTTTATAAAGATCACAAAAACACTATAAAGTATTCATTGAAAAGAACCTAACATTTACTACTGTAGTACATTATGTACAATTTATTGACTATTTCTACTGAATATACATTTATGTATTACATAATCTAACATTTATATTAAGTATAACTATAATATGATTCTTGTGTCAACCTTGACAAAGCTGGTGAAATCCTATGCTACAAAAATATGTCTCTGCCTTATCTTTTTGTTTCTGTATTAGTTTCCACATTTGCCAGCAAGATACTTTTCATCCTACTAAACTAATAGGCCACTTAGTTGAATACTGGATAAAATACAAATTGCAGAGAATTCTCCATTTCTGTTGATAATTTAAAAAATTTCAACTAAAAGTGCAAAGCTTTTATCAATTTCTGTAGCTTGCTCTCTTCCTAAACCTACTTGCTTCTTCCATCAATATTTAAGTTTCTGGTTTTAAATAACTGTGACTCTCCTTTAATGTGTTCTCTGTTAAAGGCTTTCTCTCCCTTTAGAATTGTTAGTAGGAGAAGTGGTATTTTTGTGGGAAGAAAACTGCATCTTCTCTACTACTCAGCTGTCAGGACTATAGAGCTACATCCTCAGTTGTATAATCAAAAACCTGGCCTGGCATCAACTAGTAAGATTAAAAACCAGTTTTTCAATTCTTTGCAATTAAAATATTTACATCAACTTCTCTTGGTTGTAACAATACCATAGAGAACCCAGTGTGGCTGTGGCTCATGATTCTGCTTCTCTGACTCATGATCTTATACTTCTTGCTTCCAACTTCCTAATGAATGTGCCCTTTAGCAATTGCTGGGGGCCAGGTTTGTTTACTGCTACTCCTTTCCAACAGTTCAAGGCCATGAGGCATCTCTTGAATGTATTTCTTTACTACAAAGTATTTCTCTCCCCTGCCCTCACCCCACTCTCAGGTTCTGTTGCTTATTTAAGATTTGCATCTGTAAAGAGTCCTTTGGGTTTGTTTCCTTGGTGGACTGGCTGTCTTCCAAGATTTTGTTGTTAATCTTGTCTGACATTTTAAAGAGGACCTTTCGGTGTTGTTATAAAACTTCTCAAGGAAAGGAAAACAGAAGTGCTCATCTAACCCTCTTCTAAAGACTATGTAAAAAAGCCAGTTGTTTTAAAACATTATGGCTGGTGATATAAATGGCTGCAGCACATGATATCTACACCTGCATGTTTTTAACCTCCAGAAACTAAAAATCAGCTCTGCAACATGCAAACAGCCGTGAAGAAAGAAAGAAACAAACAAAAACCCAGTATTGAAAATTTTCTGCCTGATACTTGAATGTATTGGCGAACAAGCCTGCTACTTCTAGTGTTTACATAAAGACAGTAGTCAAATAACCAATGCCGTAAAACAAACAATTCTTCTGTGAGAAAAAAGAATGATGCTACTTAGAGTTGATGGACATGAACTTTAGGAATTTTAGAGCTGAAAATAATCTTGGAGATCTCCTTTTAGCGATGAGGAATATGAGGTCTATGGTGGTTAAGTGAATTGTCCAAGCCAGAGATGGGACTAGGTTCAAAGTTGAGGTCTTCTTCCAGGATGTTGAGCTTACTCTTTGAACTTGCTGGGTGTTTACATATTGCATCAACAGAGCCTATATGTACTGGATTTTCTTCCATTTACTAATAGAAGCAAGTTAATGCCTTTACAAGTATTGTAGTATAAAATCAGCCCATTCAGCCAAAAATTAGTCAATCTAGGAGTCCCAAAGAGACAATGCTTTGCAGGCTTTTCCTTTTCCTTTTCTTTTCTTTTCTTTTCTACTGGAAATGGGAATTACATAGATAATGCATGTTTGTGTGTATGTATGTATACATATATATACATATATATATACTTATATCTTGTTCAAATTTAAAAGAATACAATTTTTATAGTCTAATTACGTATGACATAAAAATAGAACATCATTAATCAAATACATTTGCAGTATTTATTTTTGTAAGTAACTTCCTTTCTTTATATATCTATACAGTTTTAAAGATAATGGGACGACACAGAAATATTATTCATTTTCAAGCTAACACTGATAACTAATGTTTTGTAAGTGCCCTAAATTATGTAAAGACTAAAAGTTCCATTGTTCTATCTATTCTATGAAAAGTGGTTAATGTTTAGCTATGAAATAATATATCAATCTCAGGAAAGAATTCTTAGGTCAAAAAACTTATTTTGCCTGTGATGTCTTTTCACAAAGATTTAATTCAAAGAATTTGCCTTTGTAAGATCTCCATCACTTTTCACCATTGTTCCCATGCATGTTCCTGTTAAGAGTGCCTGATTCTGTTGCTAAGCAACCTTGCAGTCTTGTTGGGTCATGATGGTGAACTAATGATTATTTAAAATGTGTCTGTTTGGATAGGGTCTTTTAAAGAATATCGTGATACTTTTGTGTAAGAGGCTGGGTAAGAGGGTTCTTCATTTCAACTTACAGTTCTACAGGAATATAAGTGATAGAATGATGTTTTCCAGAAGAGTTGGAAGAATGCCAAGAGTACACTAAAGAGCACTAGGTCTCACTTCCTCCCGGTATGCTTTTTTTCTAGAAAAGGGTAAAAGTCAGTCAGATGACAAGTCAAGAAATTTACCAAAGGATTTCAAAGAAATAAGAGGAACATCAATATTCCTTTTATTGACTAGATTAAATTATTATGTTTTTCCTTCTCATCCCAAATTCTTAAGAAAAATTGTCAAGCCATATTATGTTGAAAACTAAGTCCCATGTAAGCGAGACATGGGTATTTGAATTTTATCAGGCTTCCAGATAAAACTAAATTGTTGATTAAATCCTCTCCATCCTGCTTGCTCTTGTCCCAGACATCCCTCTCCAGTTCAGGAATATCCTCCTTTAAACAGCTTATTTAACCATATGGGACTGATGCCAGTAGCCTTAATATTTTCTGTACGGTATACTGGGATATATAAGGGGACTACCATCATATCTCTAGCATGTAGTGGGAGTTGGTAAATAGCATTCCCAGTGTGTATCTGGAAAAACAAAAAGGTTGTTCCTTTAAACAATCTTTTTTGGTGATAAAGCAAAGAATCAAAGGTATTTCATTACTAAAAAATCCGAGAATGTCCTAACTCTAAGAGAAGAGCACTTCTAATGTCATCTCAATATCCATCCAATCCAGAAGCAGAGCTGATGGTGCTACCAAGAGACAGAGCCTCCTTGTGGGGACACCACCTTCAAAAGTTTTGGAAGGTACCCCCAAACATCACCAGTTTTCTTTACACCCTGGCTTGTCTCTAGTATTTAAAGATACATCTGATACTTATTGATTCTATTTATATTTTGAGGGTGATCCCTTCTTAGGGATATCATCTCATATGCAAAGTTAAAAGTATTGATCATTTTTCTCTCCTAAACTTAAACTATTATAATTTATGTTTAAGGCAGCCAAGTTTAATAGCTTTATGACTTGGGGCCATAAAGGTGAGTGTTTCAATCTTGGTTCACTGTTCTGTAGGTGGTATATGGCCACTCCAGGTATCAGTTTTCTTACTTATGAAATAGGGTTTGCAGTGCTTTCTTCACAGAGAAACGATTAAATTTGATATGCTAACATAGTGTCTACCATATAGTGTACATTAAGTGTGAGCCCTCTTTCCTATCTCCACTGGGTGTGGCCAACTTCTAGTTTTCTAGGATTTACTAGAAAATTTCATACCTTCTAGGAATATATGGCTTCTGATCATATTCCCTTACCATCTTCATTTTACTAACCTAAAGGCTCTTAATTTTTTTGTAATTCCCACATTCTTATTTCCTATCTCAGCTACTTTTCTGTTAATTTTTTAGAATTCAGTTTATTCTAGCAGGCATTAATTGAGGTAAGGGGAATTACAGTAGATCCTATGGTTACAAATGTAAACAGGATCCCTGTTCTCAGGTACCTTACAGTCCAGTGTCAAGAGTAGTAAACAGAAAAAAATTGCAATTTGACCTGATAAATTCTGTGATATTGGTAAGCCTGTGACAACACAAGTGAAATACCTAAATCAGATTAAGGAGGATGGGAAATTAAAGGTAAAGGAGCTGGTCGTACTTGTAGGCTTTTCTCTAGAGTTGGCAAACATCTGTACCTGTGTTCAAGGTTTAGATTGACCAAGACAGCCTTAACATTCCTTTCAGCTTAATAAAACTTTAGACAGGTTTCTTCCTGACTTATAGGCCCTTGACCTCCCCTTATTTAGAACATTTACTCTAAAAAACATGCAAATTCTTTTTTCACCCCTTTGACATGTAAATCTTCTTCTAGTCATCTTGCCAGATTTACAACCCAGGAATGTCTTTCTCACGGACATGGGAGCCAGTTTTCGAAATGTAATCATCAAGAAAGATAGCACCGCATTCTCTGTGGGAAGGCAAGAGTCTAACTTCAATAAGTGCTGATTAGCAAACACAGATGGCCTAATCACATTAACCAGTCTCCTCCTAATGTCCTCCAGTACCAGTCCACTAGCTCACTCCAGAATTGATAAACTGTCCCACTTTTTGTTTCAGCAGAGTTTAGTCCAATCTCTCTCTCCAATTGCAAATTTTCAATAAACTTTCCCTTGCCTGTTTAAGTCTGTCCTTGGACAGGATGCATCCAGGTTTTGTACAAGGGGAAAAAACGGATTTTTGCCCAATAATCTACTCACTGATGCCTGGCACTTGGTCAACTTTTGTAATTGCTGATTAAAATAAGTCCATCATTTCAATGTCTAGGGGGAAATGTTTTCAATGGCTCTAAACACTTTGAGCAGTGATAAATGAAATCTCTGAGTTCACCATCTTCTAACTGGAACTAGAATTATTTTTACAAAAATACATTTCTTTACACTTATGCACAAAATGAGCCTCTGCCTCAAAGAGACTGTGAGTAGGCTCAAGTATCCACTTGTCCTAATAGCTTTATACTCATTCTTTTGGTATTTCAATTATCTCAAGTGTTCAGAATCATGAATAAAGTTGGGAGCAATTCATGATGATGTTAATCAATTATAAATTACTCAACAAGGGCTCCCCTTATTATACTCTCCATGAAGCTCTCTAGAGGATCAGCTCAGGTACTGGCCTCAGGCACAGTCTAGATTGAGAGAGGATTTCAAATAATTGATGGTTTTAGCCAAAATTTTGAATTCTAAAAATGGATGGAAATTTGGAAATTCTAAATCAATCATAGCAAATTACAAATTATCATCAAGAAAGACTGCATAAGAAAAATTTCTAAAGGTTACTGTAGAAATTAAGCTTAAATTCAAATTTAATTCTAAGGTAAATAAAACAAGGTATTCCATTTTCTTTCTTCATTATAAAATTTATAAAACCAGAATTTTCTTTCTAATGTGCGCATTTGGTGTACTTGCTTTTTTTTCCAAAAAAAGTTTCCCTAACTTAAGGACATATACAACATAAGGTACCTTAGAATTAAGGAAATATGGGAGAATGATTTTGATTACCTCCTCATGCTACATGAAAATTCATTACTTCAAATTTTCTTGAACAGTTTTTTTAAAAGATGCCAGTTACCTAACTCATACAAACACCCACATACATATGTACATCTTTCTTGTTGGGGAACAGACTTATATTAGTGTAAATAAGTGGTCATTAAAGTTAATGTGTTCATTTTATATAGTCATAATTTAAGATATAGTAGAAATTCGTTTGAACATGATATATACCTTTTTTAAATATATTAGAGACTTATAGAACCACCTCACAGTGACTATATTTGTCCATTATGAGGTTTAGAATATACTTTACTACTTAAATGAGTTGAGTATGATATTTTATCATTATACCTTTGCTTTTGTCATATATTGTGGATGTAGAGTCTTTGGTCAGAAACATACCCTCTATATTATAAAAACATCATTATAGAAAAATGTAGTATTCTTTTAATATATAATTTAACATGAAACTAGGACAGATTTTCAGCAAAAGAAGGGAGCTGCATATAGTTGGCTTTTACTGGCAGGCCTGTTTCTGCCCAGTAATTACCCAGTCTTTACATACATGTTACAGTTCAGTGCTTTGAAGGAAATCCAGCTTTCTTTGCTCTCTGATCTTTTCTTCTCACAAAATACTTAGCAAACACATAGCTATTAGCTCCATAGGAAGTGGTTGTATACATCAGGTATTTTTCACAAGCCCACTTAACCAAGGTACCAAGTAATTTGACTAGAATCCAAACCAAATCAGTTGAAGAGCTAAGTGTGCAAAAAATCCTGTAACACACTAGATTCCAATGAGCCACAGTTTTATTAACACTGCCTCACTTAGCAAACTCAGATGGGGTCTTTGGGTCTTTAGGTTGAGTTTCTTTAATTGGCAAATGCTTAAGAGCACACTTTATTGATTGATTGATTGATTGATTAAAGAATCATCTTTTTTAAAATTTATTTATTTTTGGCTGTGTTGGGTCTTTGTTGCTGCACGCGGACTTTCTCTAGTTGCGGGGAGTGGGGGCTACTCTTCGTTGTGGTGCGCGGGCTTCTTACTGCGGTGCCTTCTCTTGTTGCAGAGCACGGGCTCTAGGCACGTGGGCATCACTAGTTGTGGCACACGGGCTCAGTAGTTGTGGTGCATGGGCTTAGTTGCTCCACGGCCTGTGGGATCCTCCCGGACCAGGGCTCGAACCTGTGTCCCCCGCATTGACAGGCAGATTCTTAACCACTGCGCCACCAGGGAAGTCCCTAAGAGCCCACTTTAAATGCAGTTACACAATGACATCATGATAAGAAATGCTATAGGAATATAGGCATAGAAAAAAAAAATTATCATCACTCACATATGCCCTGAGCATTTTCTGCTGGAGAATCTGAACTTCATAATGAGGGTACTAGTATATTACATGCTTCTGATAGTAAGTTCTTATCACTTGAGAAATATCATTAAATGTTATATCTCTGCAGCTTAATCCTTCTTAACCTGAAATATACGTTTAGAAATAATATTTTAACAGTTTGAGAAAATTCAGCTATTACATAGCTATTTACATAAATATTTATGTGAGATAATTATGAAAGCATTCTATTAATAATTTTTTGAAGACATTGTATTAACAATTTAGTCTTAGAATTTTAGAAAAAAAATAGACCAATAAAGGTACTTCTTCTGGTTCAAACTGTACAAATGAAAATTCTGAAGCTAAGTAAATTGGGCAAAGTATGTTGCTGTTTCATAAGTTAATGAAAGTAAATTTATTTATTAAATTTTTATTTATTTATATTTTCATGGGTTTATAACACATAAGGTTCATGTGTGTAATATTATATTTTGACATTTATATAAACTACAGTGTGCTCACCACCAAAAGGTTAGTTGTCAACTGTCATCATATTGTTGACCCCGGCATTGGGTGTCCAGCACTGTAGCTTGCTGGTCGTTGAATGGAGCTGGGTCTTGGTGTTGAGATGGAGATCTCTGGGAGAGTTTCGCCATTTGATATTACATGGAGCTGGGAGGTCTCTTGTGGAACAGTGTCCTGAATTTGGCTCTCCTACCTTAGAGGCACAGCACTTACGCCTGGCTGGAGCACCAAGAGCCTTTCATCCACACGGCTCAGAATAAAAGGGAGAAAAAGTGAATGAAAAAAGAAAGAAAGAAAGAAAGAAAGAAAGAGAGAGGAAGGAAGGAAGGAAGGAAGGAAGGAAGAGGATAAAATAAAATAAAATAAAGTAATATAAAATGAAATAAAGTTATTACAATAAAAAATAATTATCAAGGAATCAATTTTCTTTTTAAAGTAAAGAACAAAAATGGACGGACAGAACCCGAGGACAAATGGTGAAAGCAAAGCTTAACAGACAAAATCTCACACAGAAGCATACATACACACTTAGAAAAAGAGGAAAAGGGGAAAAAATAATATATCTTGCTCCCAAAGTCAACCGCCTCAATTTTGGGATGATTTGTTGTCTATTCAGGTATTCCACAGTTGCAGGGTACATCAAGTTGATTGTGGAGATTTAATCCACTGCTCCTGAGGCTGCTGGGAGAGATTTCCCTTTGTCTTCTTTGTTCGCACAGTTCCCGGGGTTCAGCTTTGGATTTGGCCCCGCCTCTGCGTGTAGGTCACCTGAGGGCATCTGTTCCTCGCTCAGACAGGACGGGGTTAAAGGAGCAGATGCTTCGGAGACTCTGGCTCACTCAGGCTGGTGGGAGGGAGGGTTACGGAGTTCAGGGCGAGCCTGCAGCGGCAGAGGCCGGCGTGACGTTGCACCAGCCTGCGGCGTGCCGTGTGTTCTCCCGGGGAAGTTGTTCCTGGATCACGGGACCCTGGCAGTGGCAGGCTGCACAGGCTCCCGGGAGGGGAGGTGTGGATAGTGAGCTGTGCTTTCAAACAGGCTTCTTGGTGGCTGCAGCAGCAGCCTTAGTGTCTCATGCCCGTCTCTGTGGTCCATGCTCTTAGCCTCGGCTCGCTCTCTTAATCCCCTCTCCTCGCGCACCAGGAAACAAAGAGGGAAGAAAAAGTCTCTTGCCTCTTCCGCAGGTCCAGACTTTTTCCCAGACTCCCTCCCGGCTAGCCGTGGTGCACTAACCCCTTCAGGCTGTGTTCAGACCGCCAACCTCTGTCATCTCCCTGGGATCCGACTGAAGCCCGAGCCTCAGCTCCCAGCCCCCGCCTGCCCCGGCGGGTGAGCAGACAAGCCTCTCGGGCTGGTGAGTGCTGGTCGGCACCGGTCCTCTGTGCGGGAATCTCTCCGCTTTGCCCTCCGCACCCCTGTTGCTGCGCTCTCCTCCGTGGCTCCAAAGCTTTCCCCCTCCGCCAGCCGGAGTCTCTGCCCGCGAAGGGGCTTCCTAGTGTGCGGAAACCTTTCCTCCTTCGTGGCTCCCTCCCACTGGTGCAGGTCCCGTCCCTATTCTTTTGTCTCTGTTTTTTCTTTTGCCCTACCCAGGTACGTGGGGAGTTTCTTGCCTTTCGGGAGGTCTGAAGTCTTCTGCCAGCGATCAGTGGGTGTTCTATAGGAGCAGTTCTAGTAAACTCAGGTAGAATAAAATTTGTTTACATTCATTATTTTAATTAAACCAACACACACATTTTAATTAAAATAACAAACTTAAACTAGGTTTTATTTACTGAAGATTATCCCAGATTAACACTTGGGTTAGTTTCTATATTTCTGAGAGTTTTAGAAGACCCAATTTTTTCAAGTACTTGACCTTCAACCCAACTAAATAGAGCTCTTTTACAAATTAATTTTGGCAATACCATCCTAAGGTAGAAAAATACCACACATATACAATGTACATATATAGACACACGTACATATATAGACACACATAAACATACAGACAGATGCAAACAGGCCTTATAACTATAGTTTTAATATTTTGGCTATGATTAAGGTACAGTAATATAAAACTCGCTAGTTTATAAATGAACAGGTGGATCCAAATTTTATTTTGGCAGTTGGAATAAGTGACGTTCACCTGCTCAGATGGCTAAAGCTTTTTATTAATATTTGTGGAGAGGACATTTAAGATTTTTTTATTTGCCCAATTTCCAATTACCATCCCTCCCCGTTTTTTGGATGAGGACCATCTCCCTAAAATTTGCATTTTAGGGAATGGCTGTTGAGTCAATAGAGATGGAGGTAGAAAATCTACATCGCAGAGAAAGTATCCAAGTTTTCTCCAAGATGGAGTTTTTCAGGCATATTTGCCTGTTTTCAGAGGTCCAGGGTAATTACTATTTAAATTTTTCTTTTTCTTAAGCGCAAGACAGTTCTGTCTCCAATGTCCCCGTTTTTAACAATATCTACAAGCATTTTGAGATGAATAGGGGAGGTCTGGAGATTGGTAAAATAGGTGGAATTTGATTTGCTTCTAGAGCCACATTTCTGGTTTTTTAGAGGTTTGTAAGACAAAGATTGTTGTTTCCAATTCCCCAAACACCTGGTTAACAGCCTATCAAGGGACTGATGTGCCCATCCAACTAAACCTGCTTCTTTATATCAGGGAGATTTCCAACTAAGATGAAAATTAAAAGATTTCTAGAGCTTGAGGGTTTAATGCAGTACGCCTTCAAAAAGTCTGTCTAAAGCATTTAAGAAAGACCTTTCTGAGTACCAAATTCAACCTCAGACCAATTCACCTTAGGGAGAAACCTGTACTATTGCTTCTACTAGCCCCTAAACATTGGCCTCCAGGTGACCCATTTCCCGATCATTTGTAGGAGGGCCTGGGAGAACTTCTGGCCATCTGTTTCCTCTGCAGCGGGGAGGTGTTCCTCAGGGGACTGCCTGGCTTGTCTGATAGCTGTAGTATATTCAAGGGTGGGAAGAACATCCCTTAACAGCCAATCTAGGTTGCTGTGAGTGTGGTTGTGAATGGCCACTAAGCTTTCCATTCCTCTCTAAATTTGGTAAGATGTTCTGAAAGTTGAGGTAAAAGGCTTTATAACTTAGAAGATCTGCTGCTGTCTAGGGTACATGAATTTTTTGTGGTGTGGGTCTTGGAAACAACCATAGAGGCATTGCATAGGAAGGCCTAAAGCTGGCAGAGCCTGTTTACAGAGCCCTGGAAAGTGGCAAGGGTCATAAGGGATGGAAAAATGATCCCTACCATCTGTCTCTGGTACTTGTTCTGAATTCAGTTCCTTGCTTTTAGTATTTTAATGCCTAATCTGTATACCCCAGGTCTAGAGGTTAGGCCAGAGTGCTCTCTGTAAATCTTGTAAAGAAAGGGAAGTCAAAACAGGCAACTTGATGTTTAATGGATTTTGGGGGAAGTTGGAGGAATCTGGGGACCTAAGGGAGTTCACTGAGGTGATGGAGTTGGATTTTGAGAGGTAGGGTTTAGACCAGAGGCCCAGAGAGCCAAAAGATCTGGAGGGTCAGGGACAGGGAGTTGGGGGTAAAGGAATGTATAAGAGGATGAAAAAGGGGAATTTATGTCAGGTGTAGATGTTATTTTTGTTCTGAGTCTAATTTCTGTTCTCTCGTCTTATTAAGGGAGTCCCTAACAATAGCCATTACACTTAAATATAGCCAATTCGAAGCTCCCATTGTCTGGCAATTGACAGGTAGGATCTTATATTAATCTCAATATCAAATCAAACCAATAAGACTTTTTATGGCTTAACCATGGATGCAAGAAATGTCCCAAAGGAGACTGCAAACATGCAGCCCTAACAATATCTAGAATGAGACAATGAAGGTTGAGATGACAAAGGCCCCTTATGGTGCAGGGCCCCTTGTGACAGACTCCCCTGAGAGCTGGCATAGTCAGACAAAGAGATGCCAGTTGCAAGCCCAGATTGTTACCAGTGATTCTGATCAACTGGCTACCGCACTTGGAATCCCAGTCTTTTCAACTGGAAATGCACATAAGTATAGGTACCTTCCAGGTGGTGGAGACTAGACGTGATATTCTCACTGGTCATAAAGCTAAGCTCTTAAGCATAGAACAACACAAAAGGAAAATTTCCTGCACCTTATTTTTTTTTTTTTTCATGTACACATGAATGGCTTCAGCTAAGCCTTGGGTCTCTTGGAGCCAAACTGATAGCTAAGAGGCATGTGCCACTGGATTGGGGATTGTGGTATTTTACCATGTACCTCATGACATGGAAATTTTCTTGAGGTTGGTGGTGACCTAGTCAATTTAACCCATTCATGACCAACTTATCCTAACCTGGGGGTCTTGGAGTTAGGTTGCAAGTGCTCTAACAGCTTTTAAGTGCTCGACTGTGCCCACCAATTTTGTGGCTTGCTTCTGAAATTCCATTCGTCATAGCCTTTACCTCATGTGCACATTAACTCACAGTGCCTGTCTGGTGAGAACTGGGAACTCACCAGTCTGTGAGGCAGGCTCAAATGACAAGCTTATAGGACTTTTGCCTCTGTTATACACTGTGGTTTTCATCCTTATGGCAAATGACACAAAAGACATAAACAAAGAAAAGAAACAGTAGGAAAAGAATCAATAGAAAACAAGAGTACTCATATCAAATTTTTACCAGAGTAGGTGTTCCTAAGGAACGAATTCACCCAAATATTTTCTCCTGCTAATCTAAATTTAGAAAAAGCAAAGGACTCTCACCACCTTCACTTCCATCAGACCCTGCAGGCAGAGATCTGGGAGACTGACATGAGATTTCTTCTTTTGGCTTTTGTCAGAGGTCCCAGGTTCTCTCAGCTGCAGCAGCCAGAGTGAGCAGTGTCCAGCCAGTGAAGGTCGCTTCATGGTTGCCAACTCGAGTGGAAACATTTTCCTACTACCCTTCTAGGTTCTTTGGCTGGTCTAATAATCAAATTGACCTAAGACATTAACAGGAGAAAAACAAATTTAATTTTATATGTATGGGAGTCCCATAAAAATAAGAGCCCCAAAAGGCAGCCAGGGAATTGAAGCTTATATAACATTCTGAGCTAAGGAAAGGGGTAGGGGTCTGGGGGTACAAAGGGAAAGAAGGCCATTCACAGGAAGGAAGAGATGTTTAGAAAACAAAGTTTGCCCTGTTACGCAAGTAAGTCTCTTAGGTAAAAAGTTCTCTCTGGTAATAGCTTTTTTCCTGGTACAGGCTCCCTTTCCAATGTAAATTTTTTTTGTTGTTGTTGTTATCTATTTATTTATTATTTATTTATTTATTTATTTATTTTTAAAAATTTTTGCCTTATAACAAAATTAATCAGTTATACATATACATATGTTTCCATATCCCCTCCCTTTTGCGTCTCCCTCCCACCCTCCCTATCCCACCCCTCCAGGGGGTCACAAAGCACCGAGCTGATCTCCCTGTTCTATGCGGCTGCTTCCCACTAGCTATCTACCTTACCTTTGGTAGTGTATATATGTCCATGCCGCTCTTTCACTTTGTCACAGCTTACCCTTCCCCCTCCCCATATCCTCAAGTCCATTCTCTAGTAGGACTGTGTCTTTATTCCTGTCTTACCCCTATGTTCTTCATGACATTTTTTTTTCTTAAATTCCATATATATGTGTTAGCATACGGTATCTGTCTTTCTCTTTCTGACTTACTTCACTCTGTATGACAGACTCTAGGTCTATCCACCTCATTACAAATAGCTCAATTTCATTTCTTTTTATGGCTGAGTATTATTCCATTGTATATATGCGCCACATCTTCTTTTTTTTTTTTTTTTCTAAATTTTATTTTATTTAATTTTTTTGCTTTATAACAAATTTAATCAGTTATACATATACATATGTTTCCATATCCCCTCCCTTTTGCGTCTCCCTCCCACCCTCCCTATCCCACCCCTCCAGGCGGTCACAAAGTACCGAGCTGATCTCCCTGTGCTATACGGCTGCTTCCCACTAGCTATCTACCTCACGTTTGGTAGTGTATATATGTCCATGCCGCTCTGTCACTTTGTCACAGCTTACCCTTCCCCCTCCCCATATCCTCAAGTCCATTCTCTAGTAGGTCTGTGTCTTTATTCCTGTCTTACCCCTATGTTCTTCATGACATTTTTTTTTCTTAAATTCCATATATATGTGTTAGCATACAGTATTTGTCTTTCTCTTTCTGACTTACTTCACTCTGTATGACAGACTCTAGGTCTATCCACCTCATTACAAATAGCTCAATTTCATTTCTTTTTATGGCTGAGTAATATTCCATTGTATATATGTGCCACATCTTCTTTATCCATTCATCCGATGATGGACACTTAGGTTGTTTCCATCTCCGGGCTATTGTAAATAGGGCTGCTATGAACATTTTGGTACATGTCTCTTTTTGAATTATGGTTTTCTCAGGGTATATGCCCAGTAGTGGGATTGCTGGGTCATATGGTAGTTCTATTTGTAGTTTTTTAAGGAACCTCCATACCGTTCTCCATAGCGGCTGTACCAATTCACATTCCCACCAGCAGTGCAAGAGTGTTCCCTTTTTTCCACACCCTCTCCAGCATTTATTGTTTCTAGATTTTTTGATGATGGCCATTCTGACTGGTGTGAGATGATATCTCATTGTAGTTTTGATTTGCATTTCTCTAATGAGTAAAGATGTTGAGCATCCTTTCATGTGTTTGTTGGCAGTCTGTATATCTTCTGTGGAGAAATGTCTATTTAGATCTTCTGCCCATTTTTGGATTGGGTTGTTTGTTTTTTTGTTATTGAGCTGCATGAGCTGCTTATAAATTTTGGAGATTAATCCTTTGTCAGTTGCTTCATTTGCAAATATTTTCTCCCATTCTGAGGGTTGTCTTTTGGTCTTGTTTATGGTTTCCTTGGCTGTGCAAAAGCTTTTAAGTTTCATTAGGTCCCATGTGTTTATTTTTGTCTTTATTTCCATTTCTCTAGGAGGTGGGTCAAAAAGGATCTTGCTGTGATTTATGTCATAGAGTGTTCTGCCTATGTTTTCCTCTAAGAGTTTGATAGTGTCTGGCCTTATATTTAGGTCTTTAATCCATTTTGAGCTTATTTTTGTGTATGGTGTTAGGGAATGATCTAATCTCATACTTTTACATGTCCCTATCCAGTTTTCCCAGCACCACTTATTGAAGAGACTGTCCTTTCTCCACTGTACATTCCTGCCTCCTTTATCAAAGATAAGGTGACCATATGTCCGTGGGTTTAACTCTGGGCTTTCTATCCTGTTCCATTGATCTATCTTTCTGTTTTTGTGCCAGTACCATACTGTCTTGATTACTGTAGCTTTGTAGTATAGTCTGAAGTCAGGGAGCCTGATTCCTCCAGCTCCATTTTTCGTTCTCAAGATTGTTTTGGCTATTCGGGGTCTTTTGTGTTTCCATACAAATTGTGAAATTTTTTGTTCTAGTTCTGTGAAAAATGCCAGTGGTAGTTTGATAGGGATTGCATTGAATCTGTAGATTGCTTTGGGTAGTAGAGTCATTTTCACAATGTTGATTCTTCCAATCCAAGAACATGGTACATCTCTCCATCTATTTGTATCATCTTTAATTGCTTTCATCAGTGTCTTATAATTTTCTGCATACAGGTCTTTTGTCTCCTTAGGTAGGTTTATTCCTAGATATTTTATTCTTTTTGTTGCAATGGTAAATGGGAGTGTTTCCTTGATTTCACTTTCAGATTTTTCATCATCAGTATATAGGAATGCCAGAGATTTCTGTGCATTAATTTTGTATCCTGCAACTTTACCAAATTCATTGATTAACTCTAGTAGTTTTCTGGTAGCATCTTTAGGATTCTCTATGTATAGTATCATGTCATCTGCAAACAGTGACAGCTTTACTTCTTCTTTTCCAATTTGGATTCCTTTTATTTCCTTTTCTTCTCTGATTGCTGTGGCTAAAACTTCCAAAACTAGGTTGAATAAGAGTGGTGAAAGTGGGCAACCTTGTCTAGTTCCTGATCTTAGTGGAAATGGTTTCAGTTTTTCACCATTGAGGACGATGCTGGCTGTGGGTTTGTCATCTATGGCCTTTATTATGTTGAGGAAAGTTCCCTCTATGCCTACTTTCTGCAGGGTTTTTATCATAAATGGGTGTTGAATTTTGTCGAAAGCTTTCTCTGCATCTATTGAGATGATCATATGGTTTTTCTCCTTCAGTTTGTTAATATGGTGTATCACGTTGATTGATTTGCGTATATTGAAGAATCCTTGCATTCCTGGAATAAACCCCACTTGATCATGGTGTATGATCCTTTTAATGTGCTGTTGGATTCTGTTTGCTAGTATTTTGTTGAGGATTTTTGCATCTATGTTCATCAGTGATATTGGCCTGTAGTTTTCTTTCTTTGTGACATCCTTGCCTGGTTTTGGTATCAAGGTGATGGTGGCCTCGTAGAATGAGTTTGGGAGTGTTCCTCCCTCTGCTATATTTTGGAAGAGTTTCAGAAGGATAGGTGTTAGCTCTTCTCTAAATGCTTGATAGAATTCGCCTGTGAAGCCATCTGGTCCTGGGCTTTTGTTTGTTGGAAGATTTTTTATCACAGTTTCAATTTCAGTGCTTGTGATTGGTCTGTTCATATTTTCTATTTCTTCCTGATTCAGTCTTGGCAGGTTGTGCATTTCTAAGAATTTGTCCATTTCTTCCAGGTTGTCCATTTTATTGGCGTAGAGTTGCTTATAGTAATCTCTCATGATCTTTTGTATTTCTGTAGTGTCAGTTGTTACTTCTCCTTTTTCATTTCTAATTCTATTGATTTGAGTCTTCTCCCTTTTTTTCTTGATGAGTCTGGCTAATGGTTTATCAATTTTGTTTATCTTCTCAAAGAACCAGCTTTTAGTTTTATTGATCTTTGCTATCGTTTCCTTCATTTCTTTTTCATTTATTTCTGATCTGATTTTTATGATTTCTTTCCTTCTGCTAACTTTGGGATGTTTTTGTTCTTCTTTCTCTAATTGCTTTAGGTGCAAGGTTAGGTTGTTTATTCGAGATGTTTCCTGTTTCTTAAGGTGGGATTGTATTGCTATAAACTTCCCTCTTAGAACTGCTTTTGCTGCATCCCATAGGTTTTGGGTCGTCGTGTCTCCATTGTCATTTGTTTCTAGGTATTTTTTAATTTCCTCTTTGATTTCTTCAGTGATCACTTCGTTATTAAGTAGTGTATTGTTTAGCCTCCATGTGTTTGTATTTTTTACAGCTCTTTTCCTGTAATTGATATCTAGTCTCATAGCATTGTGGTCGGAAAAGATACTTGATACAATTTCAATTTTCTTAAATTTACCAAGGCTTGATTTGTGACCCAAGATATGATCTATCCTGGAGAATGTTCCATGAGCACTTGAGAAAAATGTGTATTCTGTTGTTTTTGGATGGAATGTCCTATAAATATCAATTAAGTCCATCTTGTTTAATGTATCATTTAAAGCTTGTGTTTCCTTATTTATTTTCATTTTGGATGATCTGTCCATTGGTGAAAGTGGGGTGTTAAAGTCCCCTACTATGAGTGTGTTACTGTCGATTTCTCCTTTTATGGCTGTTAGTATTTGCCTTATGTATTGAGGTGCTCCTATGTTGGGTGCATAAATATTTACAATTGTTATATCTTCTTCTTGGATCGATCCCTTGATGATTATGTAGTGTCCTTCTTTGTCTCTTCTAGTAGTCCTTATTTTAAAGTCTATTTTGTCTGATATGAGAATTGCTACTCCAGCTTTCTTTTGGTTTCCATTTGCATGGAATATCTTTTTCCATCCCCTTACTTTCAGTCTGTATGTGTCTCTAGGTCTGAAGTGGGTCTCTTGTAGACAGCATATAGATGGGTCTTGTTTTTGTATCCATTCAGCCACTCTGTGTCTTTTGGTGGGAGCATTTAGTCCATTTACATTTAAGGTAATTATCGATATGTATGTTCCTATTCCCATTTTCTTAATTGTTTTGGGTTCATTATTGTAGGTATATTCCTTCTGTTGTGTTTCTTGCCTAGAGAAGTTCCTTTAGCATTTGTTGTAAAGCTGGTTTGGTGGTGCTGAACTCTCTCAGCTTTTGCTTGTCTGTAAACGTTTTAATTTCTCCATCAAATCTGAATGAGATCCTTGCTGGGTAGAGTAATCTTGGTTGCAGGTTTTTCTCCTTCATCACTTTAAGTATGTCCTGCCACTCCCTTCTGGCTTGTAGAGTTTCTGCTGAGAGATCAGCTGTTATCCTGATGGGGATTCCCTTGTGTGTTATTTGTTGTTTTTGCCTTGCTGCTTTTAATAGGATTTCTTTGTGTTTAATTTTTGACAGTTTGATTAATATGTGTCTTGGCGTATTTCTCCTTGGATTTATTCTGTATGGGACTCTCTGTGCCTCCTGGACTTGATTAACTATTTCCTTTCCCATATTAGGGAAGTTTTCAACTATAATCTCTTCAAATATTTTCTCAGTCCCTTTCTTTTTCTCTTCTTCTTCTGGAACCCCTATAATTCGAATGTTGGTGCGTTTAATGTTGTCCCAGAGGTCTCTGAGACTGTCCTCTGTTCTTTTCATTCTTTTTTCTTTATTTTGCTCTGCAGCAGTTATTTCCACTATTTTATCTTCCACCTCACTTATCCGTTCCTCTGCCTCAGTTATTCTGCTATTGATCCCATCTAGAGTATTTTTTATTTCATTTATTGTGTTTTTAATCGATGATTGATTCATCTTTAGTTCTTCTAGGTCCTTGTTAACTGTTTCTTGCATTTTGTCTATTCTATTTCCAAGATTTTGGATCTGGGAAATAGAATCTTGGATCATCTTTACCATCATTATTCTGAATTCTTTTTCAGGTAGAGTGCCTATTACCTCTTCATTTGTTAGGTCTGGTGGGTTTTTATCTTGCTCCTTCTCCTGCTGTGTGTTTTTCTGTCTTCTCATTTTGCTTATGTTACTGTGTTCGGGGTCTCCTTTTTGCAGGCTGCAGGTTCGTAGTTCCTGTTGTTTTTGGTGTCTGTCCCCAGTGGCTAAGGTTGGTTTAGTGGGTTGTGTAGGCTTCCTGGTGGAGGGGACTAGTGCCTGTGTTCTGGTGGATGAGGCTGGATCTTGTCTTTCTGGTGGGCAGGTCCACGTCTGGTGGTGTGTTTTGGGGTGTCTGTGGACTTTTTATGATTTTAGGCCACCTCTCTGCTAATGGGTGGCGTTGTGTTCCTGTCTTGCTAGTTGTTTGGCTTAGGGTGTCCAGCACTGTAGCCTGCTGGTCGTTGAGTGAAGCTGGGTGCTGGTGTTGAGATGGAGATCTCTGGAAGATTTTCGCCGTTTGATATTATGTGGAGCTGGGAGGTCTCTTGTGGACCAGTGTCCTGAAGTTGGCTCTCCCACCTCAGAGGCACAGCACTGACTCCGGGCTCCTCAATTTGGGATGATGTGTTGTCTATTCGTGTATTCCACAGATGCAGGGTACATCAAGTTGATTGTGGAGCTTTAATCCGCTGCTTCTGAGGCTGCTGGGAGAGGTTTCTCTTTCTCTTCTTACATAGATTCTTGATTCCCTTTTCACAACTTTTCCATTCCCCATGCTACTGCAATCAATCACTCATGATAGAAAATTATTCTCTTTTCTGTTTGCTAAAGCTCTTTTTAAAATACCAAGTTTCAAATGATCATCAATTCAAGAAACTTTGGGAAATGAACCTCATAATTTCCAGAATGAATATTTTGTTTCACTGGCTACCAGGACACCATCCTCTCCTAGATTTCTCCCCTCCTCACTCACCATTCCTTGGCAGTCTCCCTTGGTGATGCCTCCCATCCCTCAACGTCTGTTAGAATGCCCTAAGGCTCATTCCTGGCCCCCTTCACTCTGCATCTACCTTAACTACTCATGAGTTTTAATCTAGTTCCATTACTTTAATGGGAAGATGACTTATGATTCCCCAATTCGTACTTCTAGCCCTAAGCACTCACCTAACCTCCAGACTTCTAATTCCAATTTCCCACTAAATATCTCCAGTCTATGCATAATAGACATTTCAAACTTAGCAAATAAAACTAAATATTTTGCTTTGATCCATCCATTGCACTCCCGTTTTTCCTGGCTCCATAACTCATCCAGTTGCTCAGGCCAAAAATGTTAGATTCATCCTTAAACTCTCACTTTCCCACAATTCCTGTGTCCAGTCCATCAGAAATTCTTGCCAGTCTAACTTGAAAATACATCCTGAATGCACCTACCTCTCACCTTACTCTTGCCGTCTTTACTTACTCCAAGCCATCATTGCTTGCCTCATCTAAGGCAGCCTCTTCCACAACCTCCTTGCTTCCTCCCCTCTTGCCCCAATCCTTAGAGTCTATAACCAATACAATAGCCAGAATAATCACAAAAAAACATGAATCATATCACATTATTTTCCAAAACCTGTTCCCATCACTTTAGAATAAAAATTAAACTCTTTACCTGTCCCACATGCTTTATTCAGTATTTCTTCTACCCTACTCTCCAAGCTCGTTTACTACTACTATTCTCTCACACACACATCCAGATTTTCTTTCTGAAGTGGCTTTCCCAACGTCAGGGCCTTTGCACTTGCTATTCCCTAAAACCTGGAAGATTTTAAAAATCTGTAAGATTCCTCCAAGCAAGATCTTAGAAGGTATTTACATTTCATTTTGTAGAGACATTTGGTAGAAGACATTTTTGCAAAAGATAGATACATTTTACTTTGGCGGCTCTTCACACATCTGGCAATTTCCAAGTTGGTTAAATAACAAATGTGAATTGATCAAGCTAAAATAAAAGAACTGTAGTTGGTGAGACCTATGTGTTTTAAACCGTGAACTTTGAGGAATTGTAGACATGCAAACTCCACCATGGTTTCAGTGTTAATGTGTGAGAATTAGCTAAGGTATTTTCCAAATACTCATTACTCTCTAAAGAGCTTCTGAGCAGGAAATCAGAAGAGGGCCTGTGGACCTGAATTTTATCTAGTACCACAGTTGATTCTGTTGCAGGTGGTTTTCAGTCAGCCCTTTGAGAGACACCAAGCTGGGGTATTTGCCCAGATATGATTACCAATGGTCATGCAAGACACCAATGAGATACAATCGAGAATCAACAAATGACTGAAAAGAGTGACAAAAGAAGAAGAGGATCCAGTAAGGACCAGTAGAGACGCTATCCCAAGCACTCTTGGCTAGGAGTTTTGCAAATCCATTCATATAAATGGATGACAGTTAACAGCCAAATGGCACTGCACATTTTTTTAAGTTGCTGAGTATTAAAGTGTATGGCTAAGCATCATAAGTTTTGTTAAATTATATTTTGGTTGCTATAAAATTAGGTGTACATTGTGTGTCATAGATGTAGGGATACAGATGTGTAAATATATGTCATTGTTTCAGTTCTTCAGCTGATACTTCATAATGTCTTTGCAACTTCTAAATGAAGGGCCTCTTCAAATATTGTTTAGAAAGGAAAGATACCTGTTCGTCCCTGTCCACCTCCCTTTCTTCATCCTCTTCCTTGTCCCTTCCCTTTTTTTTAATATCTTTATTGGAGTATAACTGCTTTATAGTGTTGTGATCTCTTCCCTTCTTGAACAAATTAGTCCATTAAGTGAGGTAAAATAACCCTTTGTCAGCATGGGGGAGGTGGGCATTCAAGGAACCAAATGACTTGGCATTGGGTCTCAGAGTCTGAGAAAGGGGAGAGGATGTCTGCATAAGGGAGCCTGGAGTTGACTGCTGAAGTCTGATTCGTGTGAAAGGGCATCCACATGAGGAAGTGGCCTTGGCAACCACTCTGTACAGATTGTCCTAACCCATGCCAGGTGGAGAAAATGTGTGGATGGGAAAGTGGCAGCTACAAGAATTTACTTAAATACAGGAAGATTGATCAAATAATTAAGGATATTAAGAATATGGTAATCAGTGTTATTTTAATATCTGTGGAGGGAGTTAAAATATGAAAAGGGCAAAAACTAGAATGAAAGGGTGTTGAAAGGGAATGGAGGATGTTAATGTGAGCACATGATTTTCAATATAGAGACATTATAGAAAAAAACATAGACTATATGTATGCATATGTTAATGAATGTGTTTGTGAATATGTGTAAATGGTTATGAATATGTGTTTTCATATGTGTGTATGTATATATGTACATAAATCCCCTAGCTCTGCCTATTGAGAGTACCTGGGACCACTGCTTCCCAAGAGCAATGAATACACCTAGTGTCCAGATCTTGGTTTCTAAATACAGCTCTCCAACTGAAGGAACTAAAGCTCTTTGGAGAAATGGCTGATTCTAGAACCACTACAGGGAAAATATAAGATGACCCTAGAACATATTATTGTTTCAAGAAGTAAGGGATCAGCCATAAAAAGAAGCGAAATTGAGTTATTTGTAGTGAGGTGGCTGGACCTAGAGTCTGTCATACAGAGTGAAGTAAGTCAGAAAGAGAAAGACAAATACCGTATGCTAACACATATATATGGAATCTAAAAAAAAAAATGTCATGAAGAACCTAGGGATAAGATGGGAATAAAGACACAGACCTACTAGAGAATGGACTTAAGGATATGGGGAGGGGGAAGGATAAGCTGTGACAAAGTGAGAGAGTGGCATGGACATGTATACACTAGCAAACGTAAAATAAAGAGCTAGTGGGAAGCAGCCGCATAGCACAGGGAGATCAGTTCGGTGCTTTGTGACCTAGAGGGGTGGGATTGGGAGGGTGGGAAGGAGAGCGATGCAAGAGGGAAGAGATATGAGGATACATGTATAACTGATTCACTTTGTTATAAAGCAGAAACTAACACACCATTGTAAAACAAATATACTCCAATAAAGATGTTAAAAAAAAAAAGAAGGGAGATATCACAGAATAATTGGGAAACATCAAAGGATATAGAAGCCAAACTGAAGGGGTTTCCACTGGACAAATCTTGAACAATCTCAGCCTCAAAATAAATAATGGCAGAAATGTATTATAGTCAATTGAATAAAATAGGAGTCTATGAGTTCATACTGATTTAAATAATTAAATTGAGTAAATTATGTTTGATGAGGAACAGGATATTTACATAATTACAAAGTGCCTTACCACAAAATTTATTAATAATGAAGGAGAAAAAAATAACTTTACAATGGAGAAGACTGGGTGATACACCTTAATCAAATGAGTAACATGATATTCCAGTAAGGTTACAAGTTAAAAGTTTGCCAAAATTGTTTGATAGGAAGCAGTGAGAAGAACAGAGCTTCACCACTGTGTTATTCCTGCCAACTACACATATCCTGAATAATCATGAGACAAATACAAACAGCTAAATCCTACAAAATAACTGATCCATATTCTTTAAAACTTTCTAGTTCATGAGATTCAAGGGAGGCCTGAGAAAATTTTCCAGATTAAAAAACTAAAGAGACAGGACAGCTAGATGCAACATGTGACACTGGGCTGATCCTTTTATTATGAAGGACATGATGGGGATAATTGACAAAACTTGAAAGGGGTCTGAGGATTAGTAGCTCTGTGGTCATGTGTCAGTGTTAATTTCCTTATTTTCATGATTATATTTGGATATATGTTTGTAGGAAATACTAGAGGATTTGGGGGAGACATTGCATTGTGTTAGCAACTACTCTCAAATGGTTTGGGAAATAAATTATTTTTATTGTCATTTCAATCTTTCTTTAATTTTCGAGATTGTTAAAAGAAGGCAAAAAAAAGAGGAGTAACCCTCTTTTTCCTGGCGACTGCCATAGTTAAAAGCTCAGTTTACAATGGTGGTCAGTTTTTCAGTCTATTTGTGCTAATTTCTGTTACTAACAACATAGCATCTTATTTTCTATTTGAGGTTTTTGGATTTTTCCTAATTACGCTTTTGCTTTTTATTCTATCAAATGTCTATGAATTTGATAAAGTCCTCGGTATTAACAAAAAATCAGTAAGATTCATAAAAATAAAAATAAGTTCTTGGAGAAATTTATAAATTTCTACCTGCATTCAAATTGGAGTAAGTTGGCAAGAAATTTATAAGGGGAAAATACTCTAAGGAGCACTCCCATTCAGAAACTCAAAATGGTTGCACGTGTTTATCTTGTAAGAGGTCTGTGATGAAACAGCAGGATGAAGGCTATATGTCCAAACTTAAATGCAATCTTTTAAATCGCCTTTCATGTCAGGCCATGTAAGAACTGGGCAATTCAAGAAGTAAATTAGAACAATTCTTATTTTCAATAATTTCTTAGGTCAACACTTAGAATAACGAAAAACTTATCTTTAACTCCAAGAAATCTGGACAGTTGTTAAAGCAAATGTGTTGTCCTACTGGCCTACACCTGGTTACAAACAGCAGTACGACTTCAGAAAACCCTGGACACTGAGTGGGCTTTCTAAATATAGCTTTTTCTTTCTATAAAGGTGTTTTACAAGAATGCTATCTTTTGTGAAAATGTGGCCTTTATAAAGGGTACACTAAGGTCTGTGACTTTTAGACCTAGAAAAGATTTGAAATATTTTCTTAGCCTGGGAACCCACATTTTAGAGGCATAGAAAGAGAAACCCAATGAAATTAAATATTTTGCCCACCATCAAATGGCAAACAAGTAATAACGACAGCACTCAAGCCTCTGTCTTCTAAATCCATTGAATGCAGCATAAATAGATTGCAATAACTGCTGGTTTTCATTGTCCCCAACACTACATTTCTTCTGTGCCTTATCCCTCTTCTTTTAAGAGGGATGACAACATTATCTGCAAACTTTATCTATAACTTTTTTTTTTAATTTTGCTGTTTTGTAAACTTTTTGTTTCTATGTTGAAAATGTGTAAGGACATTTACCTTCTTTCTTGAAACACCTTTGCCTGCATTTATCACATTTTATTGTTGAACTATTGTGTAGCAATAAGTACAAAAGCGCCTCTAGTAGAGGAGATAATATCAGAGGCAACAAGGTGTGTGTATGGGGGGGCGGGGTTAGAGTTGACATACCTTAAGGAAGATGAGGAGAGAGGGAAGAGAATAGAAAGTTTATTTATTTGAAAAAATATGGCAAGTTAGAGAATTTTGGCTAAACTTTATACAATATAGCTTTCCTTAACTTAAATTCCGGCTTAACTTCCACTCTTTACATTGCCACAGACTAGGGAATAAACAAAGCAAAAAGATTTTTGGTACCACCATTTTGTGTTAATTTCATAAAGATTTCTACAAGACTTTTAAAGAATAAATTGAAAAACGAAAGTCTTGTCTTTAGCTTATTTTCCCTGCATGCTTGCACTTTAATAAGTTGATAAATGGCATTTAAACTCAATAGTTATGATTAATTATGTCCCACAATTTTTAAAAGCACTGGGGATTGTGTGCGTGTGCATGTGCCCACCTTTACAACCAGTAAAATAAAGTTCTTGATCCAAAAATTATTATCACTTAGACTATTGAATAAAATCAGATATGATAGAGGGGCCAGCTGTTGGTAGGTTTAAAAGTCACCCTAGGTGATGAATTCATGCAGCAGTGTTGCACGTCTCTCTTTAGATGAAGCACTTAGAAGTATAACCAAGCATGGATCTAATTTCATATCTGAGATGTGTTTTATTTAGAGTTCTTTGGCAAGTGCTTGCTCTATGTGTTTTTATAGTCTTTGGTTGTGCTATAAAAATGTCAAAATTATGAATTAACAGATATGCAAAAGTGAAATCCTAGAAGATAGGATAAACATGAAGTCCTCTAATTATCACTCAAATAAGTTTGGTTGACACAGAACTGGGAATCAGATAAAGACATTAATAATTCATAATGCTGAAGTTAAAATCTTCTAGTTACAGTACAAAAGAAATCCTCATTTGTACCACAAGGTAATGAATTCAGTACTTTTCATTTGTTAAACATTTGCTTATTACCCTGCACCGTGCATATAAAACTGTTCCCAAATTTGGAGGGCAAACAGGAAAAACAGACACTCTCTACCCTCAAGTTGTTTATACTGCAGTCAGTGAAATTTCTCTACTTTGAGATCTTTTAATTCCTCAGCTCATTGTAACATCTTCTTCAGATGAATTGTTTTTTATTTGTTAAAACCAATGTTTAGCACTTTAAATAGTTTCTTCAATGTTCCTGATAGTGAAATAGAGTCATCATGGTAATTTCCAATACTAATTATAGAGTTGATAGGAGAAATGCTCAAGATTGATAGTAAAGTGATTTCGATAATCTACAAAATGTCTTGAGGTTTCCCAGATAACAACTTGTCTCCCAGGCAAAAATGCGCTTATTATTTATATTCCAAGCTTATAAAAATGTTTGTACTTTAATCATATAGAGATTTTACAACATCTTTTCATTCATATTTTAAGATATTTTGTTCAGTAGATTATCTCATTTAGAAACTATTGATTTATATATACATACTATGTAAATATTAGTATACATTTCTCAATGACTAGATTAGTGCTTTCTTAACTACTTAAATTTGTTTAATTCATATTGTTGTTCTTCAGCATTTCTTTTACTCACTGGAGCCTATCCTACTGACTTCAAAAAGCCTGAAAAATCTGAAAATCCCATTTAAAGTAACTGTATGGAAAATCTTTAAAATAACATATAATAATGATAGAGAAGAAGTGTATTTAACATTGTGCTGAGATTATTCCATTAATAAAGAGATTAATCAATAATTCTAATATTCAGACATATAATAAAAATGAAAAACAATCATAATACTGAGCAATGACATTTTCAATAAAGGGAGATATTAAATATTGTATAGGAAACTAGAATCTGCAAAGCAGACAAGTTGGCAATGATTATACATATATTTAAAATATGTTGAAACAGTCATAGACAGTTTTTCTTTTTGGCTGAAAAGAGGCATATTGAAGTGTTTAAGCACTACTTCAACTGGAATAGATATTTAGACACTATACAGAAAACACATGATTGCAGAAGAGCAGATATTAGCAGGTGTGTGAATGTGTGTGTCTTTTTTTTTTTTTTTTGTGGTACGCGGGCTTCTCACTGCTGTGGCCTCTCCCGTTGCGGAGCACAGGCTCCGGATGCGCAGGCTCAGCGGCCATTTCGCACGGACCCAGCCACTCCGCGGCATGTGGGATCTTCCCAAACCGGGGCACGAACCCGTGTCCCCTGCATCGGCAGGCGGACTCTCAACCACTGTGCCACCAGGGGAGCCCGTGTGTGTCTTTAATTAATGTATTTTCATTCATTCAAAAAGGAGAAGAATACCAAATTTACTTTAAAGGTGGCATTGTGATATGTTAAAGTTCCATTCTTAGACTTTTGCTGCTGTTGCTGTTCCTTTAGTATTCACCAAAGAGTACCGTCCTGTCATTTATCCAAGTTAGAAATCTAGGAGCAATCCTAGGATTCTCATTATAGGGTCCACTACCTTCATGCTCCCCCCTCAATAAGTAACAAATTCTTGGCTCTCCTATATAGGAAAGCTCTCTCCAATGTACGCCTGCTCTGTCACTCTCCGGGTCCAGCATCTCTGCCTCAGCCTCCCACGGAAGTCACTTCTAGTTCATTCTGTGCAGGGCCATTTTTAAACCTTCCTCAGTCCTAGGCAATTGCTCTTTTAGAAGCTTTACCCTAAATGTTATCAAATGCATTAAAATGTGCCCAAGTCACATATCCAATATAATTTATAGATAACTATATGAAAGCTGAGTAACATTGCTGTTGTAGTAATATTAGTTGAAAATATTAATTACACAGGTTTTGATCTCAATTTTGCAGATTTGTTTTCATATTCTGGAGCCATTTTTTTCAGGTTCCAAACAATTTTCTAAGTCCTTCTCAAACTCCTAGTCCCTAGTGAGTGTGCTTTTACTGTCACAGGGTTGAACAGCCCAGACAGCAAAATGTCTGAAGATGAAGACCATCACAGGGATGAGTAAATCAGATACGTGGAAGTTGGAATGCAAAGTGTTTGTAGAAGAAAATATACAAATCAACTAAGAAATTGCAGTGTCAATTAATATGATGTATATCAGATGATAGTATTAAAAAGCCAGGTGAAAAGAAAATAACTTAATAATGTACATATTTGTCTGATTGTTTACTAGTGATATACTGCTCAGTGTAAGGTGAGAACCTCAGATATTATCTTCTGGAAAAAAACCCTTTAAGCCCTAACAGTTTCAGTTTAGAAATTTCCTCTCTAATAAATGAGGAATAAAATAATTTACAATAAATTAATTATTTCCTCTTCTGAAGGTACCAATACCACAAATTCAGTCAGAAGATGGATCAAGTTTTTCATACATTTCTCTCATTTCACATTTTTTAAATAAATGAGACTATATTTTGTCTAATGACTACCAGAACAACTATCTGGAAACTGTGACTTCATTATATGTGAGAGAGTATTTTAGGAGATATAGATGTATATTTAGATGGAGATATAAATACATAGCATATATACACAATATTTAATCAGACACAGGAAATGTAGGATAGCTCCAGAGTGGTACACCCTATGTTCTGAGCTGCTCCGAAATGCAGTTGCTTTTTTTTTTTTTTAACATCATTATTGGAGTATACTTGCTTTACAATGGTGTGTTAGTTTCTGCTTTATAACAAAGTGAATCAGTTATACATATACACATGTTCCCATATCACTTCCCTCTTGCGTCTCCCTCCCTCCCACCCTCCCTATCCCACCCCTCTAGGTGGTCACAAAGCACCCAGCTGATCTCCCTGTGCTATGTGGCTGCTTCCCACTAGCTATCTGTTCTAATGGGAGTTCTCTGGGCACAAAGGGCACTATTTTCTGTAATGAGATTAGAAGAAAGGATTTGCTAATAATTGCTTCTATAGCAACTAAAAGTCTTGGAATCCCACCTTTCAGCATTTTGAAAATCTTAAAGGGGATGTTGTCAGTAACAAAAAAATTGAAGACTGATTATGTATTTAAATTAATGATTCTTTAAATTCATCTGCCCTTTCATCTTTTAAATTGATTCATGCTTCTCAGAAAATAAAATATGCTAATCCGTATATCATTTTTCCACTGCGTAGGGCAACTATATCTAAAAACAAAAATACTATCATTTTACTTTCCTTTACTCTATTCCTCCACAACTTGTGTTGTACTTTCATATTTTCTTTTCATTCTGCTAGTGAGATCTATATACATATATGTATGTATACATATATGTATATATACACATAATATTTAGATTTTAGATATTTGCATTATGCAGGGCAATCCATAAAATGGATAGATGCTTCATTTTAATACCATTGAATACAATTTTCATAATTTTATACTTTAATTATTTTTGGAAGCACAAACCAGAAAGGGTAAAGCAAACTTGAAATGGAAAAAGATGACCAAGCTGGCATTTTGCATTTCAGACTTTATATTTGGACTACTCAGTGGGACAGATTATAATAACAAAATTTTGCTTTTGCAGGGAGGTCAATCTTTGCTTCTGCATTGCCTCATCTCTTTTAATCCCATCCAGTTTATTTTTCATCTCAGAAACTATATTTTTCATCTCTAGGAACTCAATTTGGGTTATTTTTATATCCTCTATATGTCTATTTAAGATGTTGATGCTTTCCTTTAAACTTTTTGAACCTATGAAAATTAGTTATAATAACTGTTTGAATGTCTTTGTTTACTGATTGTACCATTTTTCAGTCTGTTTTCATTAATTAATTTTTCTCCTTGTTATGGGTTATATTTTCCTTCGTCTTTGCATCCCTAGTAATTCTAGATTGCATGTCAGATATTGTGAATTTTACTTTACTGGTTGCAGAGCGTATTTGTATTTTTTTAAAATATTTGTAACTTTGCTCAGAGAGGTAGTTAAGAAATAGTTTGATCATTTTGAGGCTTCCTTGTAAGCCTTATTAGGCTGCAAGTGAAACAATTTAGTCTAGGGCTAATTTGGTCCCACTACTAAGCCTATACCCATTGAATACTCTGTGTATTGAATACTCTAGTTGATGCTGCATGTATTAAATTATATCAAAACATATTTGTATAATCTTAAAGCAATAAATGCAACACATAAAAATATAAAAAATTTTAAAAATTAACTTTTATTAAATAAAACAAAAATGTTTTCTTCTAGTAATTGTAGTATTTTAACATATTTAAATACTGCATCCCTATGAAATTCATTTTGTTAATAAATATGAAAAGAGAATCCACCTTTATTTTTCACAGGTGACCAGGGACTTGTTCAAACACCAACATTTAACTGTATTACACAAAATATTATGCCACTGGTTTTTATGGGTTATCATTATAATTAACAGCTTTGTACAACCGTTGTCTTGTGCTGTTTGTTGTTCAATGTCTAAAAGTATTGTTTAATATATATATATATATATATATTTTTACTTTTAGCAGTTTAAGCCAGGAGAGTAAATCCAGTTCCTATTACTCCATCCTGTCCAGAAGCACAGGTCTTAAGTGAAATTTAATACCAAAGAAACAGTTCCAAATTTTACAACGGATCTATCACTGGTTGTTAGCATATCTTCCCACACCCAAGACACCAAGATACCTTCTACTCACTGTTAAAGCTTTATGATGAGCAAAACTTCCACCACTGTGCTTCCTTAGCATGTGAGTATATTTTAAATTTACTGGTTATATATATTCTCTAATTATCCATTATTTTGTCCTTCTTTTAGTTTAGATATTGATATCCACAATTTTTTTTCTAATAGATCACAGAAATTTCTCTCATTAACAACACCAATAGAAATAACAATAAAAATCGCCTTGGGGGACCAAATTTATATCACATTATCAAGTTTTTATTTTGCTCCCATAAAACTTCTGCAAAATACAACCACTGTCTATCATCAGTATCATTAGAACAAAACCAAGTCATTCTAATCTCAAAAGCACAATATTTTATTTAACTTAATAAATTTCACATTATAAAAATTTTCTCATAGCATCATTCTTAATCCCTCAGTATTCACTAATATTGGGGGATTTTTCTTTCAGTTATATGAGACTAAGGATGATTTTATTCATCTCTACAACCTGGTATATATATGTACAATGTTTGTCAAAAGTGGATATTCAAAAAAATTCTTGACTAAATTACGGTAATTCATGTGATCAGTTCTGCAGTTCTTAAAACTTTAAATTACTTGTTAATTCTAAGAGAAAGTCAGATACTTTTTAGAAGGATTTCCAAACCATCCTAAAGTGTCAGCCTTCATTTCCTTGTGTGAGGGAAACAGGAGAGAAATAGATGGTTTTAAAGTTCTCCAAGCTTCTGTGTCCTTTATACATCCACAATTTTAATCCTTATCATTTTCAAGATTTGCTAAATTATTTGAGGTGATCCATTCTCTTATTAAAGTTACATATTTTATGTCACATACTGAGCATATTAACAAATAACTTACTGATAAATGACAATGCCCATAACATCAGGTTAATCTGATTTCCATGAAATGAGCTATAACTTCAAGAATATTAATTCATCTAATAAGGGTGATGATTTACCTAATGTTGCCTAAACTATTTCTCTTGATTATTTAAGAGAGTTTTCCTAGGGGAAAATAGCTGGGAAGTCTATAGAAAAAAAAATACCACCATGATTAATTTAATTCCAGTCTAAAGGACTCCATATATAATGTATTTGAGAAAACCAAGTCACTATTATAGATTCCGATAAATGGTTGTATATATGAGATATTTTTAATGTAACCCAAATTATAAGAAATAGTTTTTTGGTATAGAAGCAACCACTCTTTTACCTAAAGGAAAATATAAAATCTGAGTTCATTGAAAATTTGCCTCATTGCCCTCTGTTAGTTTGTGCCTGCCCCATCCTTAGGGGCCCAGTTAAGGACTATTCTATCATCCATACATCAGAAGAGAATGTCTGTGTTCTATGTTGATAGTCAGTCTAAACAAATATTTATACAGTTGAGATCAGAGATATAAAATGTCAGTTCCAAATCCACCCATGATGGCACATATACCAGACAGATGACAAAGGTTATAAAGGCCTGTGAAATACTTGAATCATATTTTGCAACCCTTGAAAGAATTCAAGTTGGAGATTAGCAGAAACCAGGCTCAGTTCTGTCCATAATCCCCTTTATCTGTCTTCTAGCCAACAATAGGAAAACCTGAAGCCAAGCTGACAAATAGAGTGTGAAGGGCCTTCTACTGCATTTAAGAAAAAACTGAGACTTGCTATAGGTAGAAATTATCTTTTCTATTACTATTATTGTTGATGTTGTTGTTATTCATAGAAATAATGGGAAAAAAACCCTAAATAACATTATTCTGCTGGATTCTTTACTATATGCAACACAATAAATTAACTCGCTTCATATTACACTGGGCATATAACATGAAAACATGTGCAGAGAACAGAAATCAGTATCTGTACAGACAAATGCCCCTGTGATAGAGAAATCTATTATTTTAAGTCCAGACAATTAGATCTATTAAGGTGTAAGAGTGTTTCAGTACAGTCTTGCTAAAAGTAAATCGAAAAAAAAAAGGAAAACTGATGCCAGTTAGATACAAAATATAAGATTATGCTATGTATATGGGACAGGATAGAACTCTGAATGCACTCACATGTAGGGAAAGCAATATTAGTGACAAATCAACTAATGTCCTTATTGAGCATAGACGTTCCAAGAAGGGTGAAGAGTACTGTATATTAGATGTAAGACCCATAATATTCAAGTTAGTTGTAAAAGAAACAAGGTAAATGCTTTCAGTCAATAGGATAGGCTGAACTGATATTGAGAATCCTTTCTTCCAACCTGAACACACAGTTTGTTATACTTGTGTTTTCTTTTATATGTTGCTTTTACATGTAGCAACACATAAAAAGAAAATGAACAAGCTTATAAAAAATGGGGGGATCCCCAGTCTCAGGATTTAAGGAGAAAAAACAAATTCAACATTAGAATAGTGAGGAGGAGTTGAAACCAAGAAATTCAAGGGGGCCCTGGAAATAATCAGCCTTGTTTTTGAGGGCTGGCTTTAAATATCTGTTGTCTTATCAGAAAACAGGTAGATGCTGTTGTCTTATCAGAAAACAGGTAGATGCTGGAAAACAATAGAATAATATCTTCAAAGTACTGAGCACATATAGCTGTCCAAATTAAAATTCTACACCTCATTTTAAAAAACTACTCAAGAACAAGAAGTAAAGAAATTTTCATTCCTAGACAAAGAGGAATTACCACCCACAAACTGTAACAACAACAACAACAAAATGACTAAAGCAGTAGCAGCAGCTGTTGGAATTGTCTGAAGGCATTAAAAAATATTCTGATGCCTGAAGCAAATACTTGGAGATTTTTTTTTTTTAACCAAAGTGATCTAGGCGGTGTTTCAATAATGGGAGCTTTAAAAAGTTCTCACATAATTCTCATGTGTTTTAGGCAAGATTGGAGACCATTGTACAAGAATGTTCTTCAGTAAGAAAGAAAATAAGCATATAAAGAAGTAGGAAGGTGCACTGAACAGTGACCAGCAAAGAAATTTGTAATGTTGGAATGAATCTGAATAACGGTTGAGTGTAAAAAATAATAGCCAATGGGGGTGTGTACAAAGTAAAACTAAAACACTAGATAATATACTGAAATACTGGAGATCAGATTTAAAATTTGAGGGGTCCATGAACCGCTTAGGAGGAAGATGAGATAATTAGTTTTAGACTTTTTCAAGTTAGACATATATGTCAAATTTTTCAGAAAACACTAAAAATGAAGACTTCATATATGATTCATAAAAAGGTAGACCATAAAAAGAGAATGAAAAATGTGTTTAAACGAAGTTAGTACCGGGAGGGATAAAACATGGAAAAATAAAGGAGAAATAGATCAATAATCACCATACATTTGATCACAGAGACAATAAAAATAAATTTTAAAATTCCAGTTTATGCTGCTTACAAAAGACATATATAAACTATTTTTAAGATGCAATGCAATACTTCACTCGAAGTAATTAATTATATACATGATAAATGATTTTTAAGATTACATATTTGGCATGATGACATGTATATAAATTTTTAAAACTCAAAGCAATCATGTGTTTTTCATGGATTCATTTGCATATAGTAAAAAGTTCCAGCATGGATTCAAAGTATTTATATTCAATTCATGATACCAGTTATCTAAGAAGAGGAAAAATGGGACTGACATGAGAATAGAGAGGAGAGAAAAGAAATGTGTGTGTATCTGTGTGTTTGTGTGTGTGTGTGTGAACACATGTACAACAAATATGTGCTTCTTTCACAGCATGATTCACTGTATTCCATCACAATATTAATAAGATTTCATACAATATGGGCATCTCTGCAGAAATTAAAATTGTCACATGCTTATGTGTATTGGGCAATGAGCTCACCTTACTATTTCCATCCATTCTTCAATTAAAATCTAGAAATGTGAATGGGCTGTTAGAATTTAGTTAGTGAGCCAATTATCTTTACAGAACATGCTAGTTATGCACAGCTTTTCCTTGGCTTAACTATGTTTTAAAATAGCAGGCATTCATTTTACGTCTTTAATTGATGGCTATCACACACAATTAGTTTGAAATTTCTTATCAATATGCTTGAAATATATTTGGTTGAATCATTGGAGTAATCTTTTTTGAACTTACCCAAAAGTATGTGTTTAGACTTCCTAAACACAGTGGCACATTTCCAAATACAAAGTAGTTGCATTAGAATTATTCCTAATACGAAGTCATACAATATTTGTGGCAACAAATTTTCTCTTGAAAACTTAGCTTCCAGATGGAAGAAAAGTAAGGGTAGAAATGTATTTAAAGGCAAATTTGAAGATGAGAAATCAAAATTCACATTCCATAGTGAAAGAAAAAGGGTTAGTAATTACAGAGAGAAAGGCAAATACAATGCAAAAATTATTGGAACATATTTTGCTCAATTACAAACAAACTTACGTGGTAAGTTGTAGCTTCCATTATTGCACCAATTTGTAGCATATTTTAATATTTTCATTTTGAAAGGAAAATTTTAAAAAGTCATCTCTTGTTTTTTTAGAAAGTATCTAGAGTGGTTGAAGTGAAATAACTTTCAGAAAATGTGTTAAAATGGGGCTACAAAAGACTTAGGAGGACATAAGCTTGGTTCTTATTATTGACAGTTTGCAAATCAGCCATGGGGATACACATTATTTCCAATTTAAAATGAATGATGATTCTATATACATATATATGCATCTTATCATATTGATTATAAACCAAGTAAAATCTCATGAAATCTAAGTATGTTTGAAAAACTTAAACCTATTTTTATGTTTTTCCAAACACTAGAAAATGAAAGCAATTTCTGTTGTTTGTCATTTTCTTTTGGACTCTCTTGGCTTCCTGAAAATGATTATGTCAAGATATTGGAGAAATATTCATAGGAAGCAACAGAGGCCATGAGAATAGAGACCTACACTGCTTCCTCATTAGAAAAAATAAAATAAAAATTCCTGTCTATCCATTTCAACTTACACTCAGGGATGCTTATAATATAGAATTTGAAAGTTGAATACATACTAGTTGTCAAGTAGTCAGCCCCGTTGATTATTCATGCATTCCCTCCTAAGTATGTTGTTCTTAGAATTCAGAGGGGTCCTTTAATCACACCCCCCATCTTGACCACTCACATCTCCAGATTTTCCTACTTCACGGCATACTGGTGTTTAACTTATTAAACAAATATTTGTTGAACAATTACTATGCATGCTAAGCAAAGGGGATCAAAGATGAATGAATATTCATTTGTCTTTAAGGAGACACAGTCTACTGGAGAGAGGCAGAACTGTGAGCAGATGACTGCATAAAGAGGCAAAGTCAAGTCTTATTTATTCAGAGGAAGAAGTCCCCGTGATCAAGCAACAAGTAAAATCATTTCAGTGTGCAAGACATGGATTTGTGATTGAAAATGCACAAGCATATTTATTATCCATCATAGATGATCACCTATTATAATCAGTGAGATTTCTTAATGGCACAGCATCTAGAGGAGGACGTCATGCATGAACCTGTCATATTCAGAAAGTAAGGAAGTGGCACAGTGGGAACAATTCAGGAAAGTAAATAAACATGACAGTAGATTTAAAATCTACTTTAACTGTTCTTACTATTATTAATCTATTTGGGCAAGTAGTAGTTTTCATTGATGTTAGCATTTTTTCACCCTCGACTTGAAATCAGACATTAAATATTAATATTATAAAAACGTTACAAATCGAATTCATTCACAAATTTATAAAAATAGATCAGCACCAGAGACCTATTTATTGGAAACAAAGTAGGTAGAACAATGAAACTCATTTATAGTTCCTCCTCAACCAAAGTGGACAGAAGTTTTATATGTAGAGGTCAATCCTGGGCCAGAGGCTATTTAATATTTTCATCAAGTCTAGGATGATAGAAAAGCATGTGGATTTAGTCATTTACAGTTCTCTTTAGTTGATAAGACTGATTAATACTTTGTCAAGATCAAAATTCAACATGACCGTAATATGACCTTGACAAATTGGAGAAGTGGTTTAAAACAATGCAATTTAATAAGTCTAAGGGTCAGATATGGGCTTTAAAGGGATTGGGAAGGAAATGGAAATTATAATAATGTAGGTGATACCATGCCAGTGAGAATGCATTTGTGTGTGTAATATAATATGTAACAAATAATATTGAGTATGACTTGAGTCAAGAATATAGCAATAGCTTTTAGTTTTTTTCTCTCTCTCACCATGGCATAGTGCTTACTCACTCACAAATATTTCTAATACATTTCATCAAAATTTCATCATTAAATCCTGTATCCCTGCTGATAAAATTAAAAGTAATTCTAAGATATATAAATGAAGAGAAGGGTATAAAGGTACAAATAAGTGGGTGAATATTAATGAAATTACTTTGTATTGTGCTTTACAAATACGATTTATGCATTTATCTTGTTACTAACACATTCATTCATTCATTCATTCAGCAATCATTACATATTTATAGAACTTCTACTATGTCCCAGGCACTGCATTAGGTGCTGGTAATACAAGGTGTGGAAAAGCAAGCATTGTCCATATTTCTTAGAGCCTGCAGTCTAAAGAATAATTACTAATTGTAGTAAATATAGACAGGGTACTATGAGCCATGGGACAGGGAACCTTTCTCACCTGGAAGGATGAGGAAAGGCATCCCTTGTGAAATGTCTTCTTAACTGAAGTATGACGTAGGTAGCCTAAGGGGACAAGGGAGTAAAGGAGTAAGTATTTCTTGCAAAGGGGAAAGCAAGTGTTAAGAATTTGAGCTTCAAAAAAGGAATGCTTCACGTTGATATTACAGTCTCAACAAATACAATTAAATTTCTGGTTGTTAATACATTGCATAAAAGTGGAGGAGTGGATTTCTGCCAAAATTAGGGCATATAGTTAGGATTAGAAATGTGCTCTGTGATATCAGTGACTTTAACATTGCAGTGAGACTGGGAGAAAAAAACGTACAAAGAGGCTATCCTCTGGACCCAATGGCACTGATGTACATCAAGGCTTTTGCTGAAGTAGAAAACCTGCTATTGATATTGAGATGCTCTTGAATGAAACAATGACTTCAAATAAGAGTTCCAAACTGAAACTCAGAAAGACCAGCAATCTGACATGACTTAAATTTGAACTGCTTCTCAGATAGGCAATTTATACTTTGGGGTAAATGGAAACTGGGCTTGGTTTCACTAATGATATCAAGGACATTTTGCTATTAAATTTGGTTTAATATTTTCATTTTACAAATCCCTAACTTCAAAAACTCTCTAAGGGAAAGTAAGGGGAAAAGGATAGGACTAACTTGTTTAGTTACATTACCTTGAATTTTACATTTAAATTGAGCTGCGCTATCTCCACCAATGCTTGACTAGAAGCCTGCACAGTGAGTAGTTGTAATGGAGGAGATTGACTCATTTTAATGGCCACATCTGATGGATCTCAAAGAAATTCAGGTAAAACAACTCTCTGCATAGTTCATAGTCAACTATTTATACTTACAGAAAAATGCCAAAGCCTAGAAAACTTTAAATGGTGGATAATCAGCAACATTCACATTTTTCCTTGAGGTTTTCAGGATTGTATAAACACATTTAGGCTTTGAAAGACACGTTTTGGAACTTTACTGGAGGTATTCTAAGAAATACCTTCATGTTAAAACAATCTCCAAATATTTTAGGAATAACTAGTATCTCTCTGTAAATAATTCATGCCTTAATTAATTATTATCATTGTTAGAAATTCATACTGAAGTATTTCAGAAAAAGATGACATATTAAGAATGTGACACTGCTTCCATGTCATATAAGAGCATGAGGATATCTCTATTATGAAACTTACTGCATTTTGCTACAACATTTTTGTCTATCTTCTCTTCCAGATTACAAGCTTCTTAAAAAATAGACTGTGCACAGATCTAACTTTCTGGCCTACATTTGCAGCACTGGAGACTACTATTGAAATATTAATTCAAAGGATATTTTAGAAAACATTATAGACAGAACTCTACCATAAAAGAGCATATATAAATATAGCATATTTTCTGATGTTATTGAATCATCTTAAATATTGGTTAATGCAAATTTCAATCTCTAAGGCACTTCTACAACATACCTGAAAAATGATCGTCATCTTGTACTTGAATGTCCTCACTGAGAAAGAAATTGCCAACTCAAAATAAGTTTATTTCATTTTTAGGAAGCTCTAATTGTTAGAAAACTCACTCTTAAAATAAGTTAAAATCTCTATTCCTCAACTTCTATGCATTTTCTTGGTTTTTAAATTAGGGGCAACTTGATCTTTTTTTGATTTGACAGCTCTAACATAGCTAAAGCTGGCGTTCAGGTCCTTTGCCCACTTACCTACTCTTCATAATTATTTTATTAAAAGAAATATATTGTGGTATAATATAAAAAATATACTAACTTGAATGTCCACTTTAATGAATTTTGACAAATGTAAATATTTTGTAACTCTGTTTCCGTCAAGGTAGACAATTTTCCTATTACCCCCCTTTGCAGTTTTCCCTTTCCTCTTTGCAGTCACTCTCTACTCCATATTTGATACAGGCAACTGCTGATATGTTTTCTGTCGCCATAGATTCATTTTTCCTTTTCTAGAAAGTCATATAAACAGAAACATAAAGTACATACTCTTGTGTGTCTAGCTTTTTTCTCAGCATAGTGTTTCTGAGATTCATCCTTGTTGCATTCCTCATAATTCTATCCTTCTACTGCTGTATGATATGACATTGTATGGATATACCACAACTGGTTCACCCATATAAATCTTGTTGGAGATTTTCTGATGATGGCCATTCTGACCGGTGTGAGGTGATACCTCAACGTAGTTTTGATTTGCATTTCTCTAATGATTAGTGATGTTGAGCATCCTTTCATGTGTTTGCTGGCAATCTGTATATCTTCTTTGGAGAAATGTCTATTTAGGTCTTTTGCCCATTTTTAGATTGGGTTGTTTGTTTCTTTGATATGGAGCTGCATGAGCTGCTTCTAAATTTGGGAGATAAATCCTTTGTCAGTTGCTTCATTTGCAAATATTTTCTCCCATTATGAGGGTTGTCTTTTTGTCTTGTTTATGGTTTCCTTTGCTGTGCAAAAGCTTTGAAGTTTCATTAGGTCCCATTTGTTTATTTTTGTTTTTATTTCTCTAGGAGGTGGGTCCAAAAGGATCTTGCTGTGATTTATGTCATAGAGTGTTCTGCATATGTTTTCCTCTAGGAGTTTGATAGTGTCTGGCTTTACATTTAGGACTTTAATCCATTTTGAGTTTATTTTTGTGTATGGTGTCAGGGAGTGTTCTAATTGCATACTTTTACATGTACCTGTCCAGTTTTCCCAGCACCACTTATTGAAGAGGCTGTCTTTTCTCCACTGTATATTCTTGCCTCCTTTATCAAAGATAAGGTGACCATATGTGTGTGGGGTTATCTCTGGGCTTTCTATCCTGTTCCATTGATCTATATTTCTGTTTTTGTGCCAGTATCATATAAATGCTGGAGAGGGTGTGGAGAAAAGGGAACCCTATTGCACTGTTGGAGGGGATGTAAATTGATACAGCCACCATGGAGAACTGTATGGAGGTTCCTTGAAAAACTAAAAATAGAACTACCATACGACCCCGCAATCCCAGTACTGGGCCTATACCCTGAGAAAACCATAATTCAAAAAGAGTCATGTACCAAAATGTTCACTGCAGCTCTATTTACAATAGCCAGGACATGGAAGCAACCTAAGTGTCCATCATCGGATGAATGGATAAAGAAGATGTGGCACATATATACAATGGAATATTACTCAGCCATAAAAAGAAACAAAATTGATGTATTTGTAATGAGGTGGATGGACCTAGAGTCTGTCATACAGAGTGAAGTAAGTCAGAAAGAGAAAAACAAATACCGCATGCTAACACATATATATGGAATCTAAGGGAAAAAAAGGTCATGAACAACCTAGGGGTAACACGGGAATAAAGACACAGACCTACTAGAGAATGGACTTGAGGATATGGGGAGAGGGAAGGGTAAGCTGTGACAAAGTGAGAGAGTGACATGGACATATATACACTACCAAACGTTAAATAGATAGCTAGTGGGAAGCAGCCGCATAGCACAGGAAAATCAGCTCGGTGCTTTGTGACCACCTAGAGGGGTGGGATAGGGAGGGTGGGAGGGAGGGAGACGCAAGAGGGATGAGATATGGGAACATATGTATATGTATAACTGATTCACTTTGTTATAAAGCAGAAACTAACCCACCACTGTAAAGCAATTATACTCCAATAAAGATGTTTAAAAAAAAATCTTGGATATTTTGGTCATATCCAGTTTTACCTATTATGAATAATGGTGTTACACATTTTTGTGAACAAATTTGTGTGACCTAAGACTTCATATCTCTTGGATAAGTATGAACTATTAGGTAATTGCTTGGTCATATGCAAATGTATATTTAACTTTAAAGCTTTCATGCTACAAGCCCATTAACAATGTATTCATGTTTCTCTAGGTCCACACCAAAACTTGATATTAACAGTTTTTTAAATTTTAGACATTATAGTGGTATGTAGTGGTATCTCATCATAATTATAATTTGTACGTCTTTGATGGAGCAATCTCTAAATATATATAAATTATATATACTTAATATATATGTTGTATACAATATATGTAAATATTTTAATTAATTTTTTTGGAGTATAGTTGATTTACAATGTTGTGTTAGTTTCTGCTGTACAGCAAAGTGAGTCTGTTATACATATACATATATCCACTCTTTTTTAGTTTCTATTCCCATATAGGTCATTACAGAGTACTGAATACAGTTCCCTGTGCTATACAGTAGGTTCTTATTAGTTATCTATTTTATATGTAATAGTGTGTATATATATATATATATATATATAAAATGTAATTAGGCACTTAAAAATAAAAGGAAGACATGCAAATAGCCAATAGGCATATATTCATGGATACATATACTTTATATTTATATATATAACATATCCATAAATATATTTTTGCCATTTTCTCCCATTGGATTGTCTTTTTATTTTTGAAGTGTAAAAATTCTTTCATCTGTATCTAAGTTCTTTGCCAGATATTGATATTGCAAACATTTTCCAAGTTTGATCTTTCCTGTTGATTTTCTTAACTTTGATTTTTATACAGCAGAAAGTTCCCTTTCCTCTGTGGCTGTCACTGCCTTGTCAGGGTTGGGTTCTGATCCCTAGTCGTTGGAGCAGAGGCCCTCAGGTCTGTTTCTTAGCTGTGTTTCTGATCTGCGGTGTGAGGTCGGGAGGACTGGAGCACCCCCACTGGGACAGAAGCCGTTGAGTATTCCTCCTCTGGAGGTGTCCACCTGTGGGTGTGCTCTGTTTTGTCTCCTTCCCGCCCATTGTGTGGGCTTACAAAGTACACTGCTGTTGGTACTGCTCTCAGTCCCACCTTAACCATGGTTATGGCGGCAACTGGCCCTGGTGACTCAGGCATCATTTTCACCAGGCCACTGGCCCAGATCCACTGAGGTCAGGTCCCAGGACTGCGGTAATTATGTACCTGGACCCACTATGTGAGATACGGAGGCAGCTCAGACTCTGGCCTGGCCAAACCCCAGCGTATATGTGCCCACAAAACCCACAGCTGCTAAAGCCAGACCTGTCTCAGCTGCAGGAGCACTTGTCCATTGGGATGTTCCCAGGTGCTGAATTTAGGAAGCCATCAGAGGAAGGGTAATGCCATGATTTGCACAGCCATGAGGAGAGATTTCAGCTCTTCTTCCTTAGTTGCATGTCCCCTGGAACTCAGCTGTGGTTTCAGCCCCATCTCTGCATGTGGGCCACCCACTGGCGTCTGCTCCCAAGGCTGCTGGAGCACATGAGCTTGTCAGGCAGGAGGATGTAGAAGCGGCAATCAGGGCAGGCAGGCTGCCCAGGTGAGAGGGTGCTGAGTGGCTATGGGATGTACGAGCCTGTCAGGCAGGAGGGAGTCAAGGTGGCAAGCTGGGCAAATGGGCCACCCAAGCAGGAGAGTGCTGAGGTGATGATGGCTGGGGGCCCGTGAGCCACTCTGGCAGGAGCCCTTCCTAGTGCCTGTGGAGGCAGGGGCCAGTGCGTGAGGAGAGAGGCTGCAATGGGGGCCCCGCCCTTTGTGCATCACGCAGCAGTGGCACTTTGCTTCTCTGCTGGTCTGGGCTTCCTCCAGGAGCATTCCTTGTTGTGGAGCTCCTCACTCCTATCCCCTTGAGCTGTCCCCTCACAGCCAACATCATTCCCCTTCCTGGGTCTGCTCTTCAAACCCCACATTCCAACACTCAGCCCCCCGTGTGCACCAGTGGTCCCCAGTGGCTGGGGCATGCAGAGCTGTGGCCAGACCACTTGTGTAGGCCTCACTCTCTCCTGCCTGCCACAGACTGGTTGCTGCACTGTTCTCTGAGCCACCAAATTTCTCCTTCTGCCCCAGCTTCTCTCCCCGCTGCTTCCCCAGATGCGGGAACCTCTTCTCACCTTCAGCTCCGCTCCCCCACCCAGGGTCACAGGTCACGTCCCACTTCATCTGCTCTTCCTTTTCCCTTCTTCTTTCTTTCGTCCTACCTGCTTACGTGGGGATCGTTCTTGTCCTTTCAGGTGCCTGAGGTCCTCTGCTAGTGTTTATCAGGTGCTCTGGGAGAATTGTTCCATTTGTAGATGTATTCTTGATGCATTTGTGGGGAGATATGAACTCCACATCTTCCTACTCCTCCGTCTTCTAGACTGACTAATCAGCCGTTTGAGTTTTAAAAGGCCACTTTTTCCCCTTTTTTAACCTTGGTTTCAGGTTCTACCTAATTTAGCTAATTAGGCTCAGTCTCAGGTCATTGTGGTCTGTATTTACATTTCTGATTTGTACCGATTTGCAAGACAAAGACAGTTGCTTTTAATTCCCCAAAGAACTGGCCTGTCACCTAAATAATATTAAAAGATTGATTTGCCCAACTACGTTTTCTTTAACTTGCTTTTCTGTATCAGTGAGAAGATTTCCAACTAGACTGAAATTTCAGAATTCTATAGTCCAGAACTTTATGGTTTAATTGATCATACCTTCAAAACTTGCATAAGGCATTCAACAAAGACCCTCTTTCTGAGTGCACAGGTTAGACCCAGAGTAAAGTCTCCATTATTTATTTTTATTATCCCTTAAATATTAGCTGTCAGTTTTTACTTTATATTGTATAGGCTCAGCTAATCCCACTGGTTTCCTTTAGTATGTTTAATTAATATTTCCTTCATATGCCATCTTATAATATCAGGCAGGGGAAGAATTCCCCAGTGAAACATGTCTATCCCACACAATATAATTAGGCAAAAGAGAGGTAATTATCTTACACAATGCCCATTTAAACATACCAATTTTAAAAAGACTCTGGGGTCCCCAGAGAGTGGTTGAACCAAGGGACTCAGGCACTTTTGTCAATCTTTTAACTTGATTAATTGGTCTAACTTTTGCCCCAAGTAATTGTTGGTCAGGTATCTCAATTTTACGTGTATAAAATTTTACGTGTATAAAATTTACATGTAATAAAATATACGTATTTTAAACTGGGGTAAATAGGGCAGACTTGTTTGGGTCTGGCCCTTTAATGTTGATGACAAGTAGGAGATCCCTTTGGCCCATCCAATCTTAGACAGTATTGTATCCAATCTTTGATTTATCTCATTAATGTCTGTTTTATTTATCCCACTTTAAAATAACCATCTAAAGATTTCTTATTCATTTAGGAGAAGTCCCTTTAAAATTTCCACCTTGTTGGGAAAAAGTTTTTAGGCTTTTCCTTCAGTTTTTTTCCCTGTTACTTAACCTAATTAACAATAATTATTCTAATGTTTTTATTAGCATCTGTAAGACCCATTTAGGGGAAGCAGAGACCACAAATAAGGTTTCCCAAACCAATTTTTTGGGTTTGTTTGAAACTAAAGGAGTTTTTAGGTTAACCATTATATGACTAATTTCCAGCATTTCCGCCCCCCCCCATAGGAGCCAATGAAACAGCTGTTTATAATGAGAGCTCTCTAAAAATTTACCAATTTAGAAGTTTCTCCAATTTGAAGGATCCATCATCTGGCCATAAATGAGGTATACCTTAATAGTGACTCAAACCAATAAGACGCAAGAGGCTTCCCCACAAAAGAGTGTAAAGGATGCTGTCTAAATAAGATCCAGAAAGTTTACTCCCAAAAGTAGTTTAAGAAAGTAATGGTCTTTGTTGTACAGGCTGACACAATGAAGGTTAAGATGGCAAAAAGCCCCTGAGAGTTGTACAGTCAGACAAAAGACTACTCAGAATCCCAGTCTATTTGACTGGCTGCCAAATGTACACCATATAAGTACTTTTGGATGGTAGTGACCAAGTTCTCAAAACACACACACACACACACACACACACACACAGAAGAATATCAGAACACTTACATTTCAAAGACACAGGAAGAGAAATGCAAGTTTCCCCTAGAAAGCCTTTTGTTTTTTTGAAGTCAGATTTCTGAAAAGATGTTTTTATTGAGCCAGCTTTTTCTAACTTAACTGCATATGCAATAAAAGAGTCCTATCTTAGTCATTTTTAGGGCAAGATTTTCTTTAAGTCCCAAGTAAGTAAGCACTTGTAAATGTAAATTTTGTATGGACATAAACCTGGCCAGGATATCCGTTGGAGGCTGGAAATCTGTTGTTCCTTTTTCTTTTGTATCGAAAGCTAAGTTCCCCATTCTGAGTTCAATTTGTGAAGATCACTTTTATTTTGACAAACTCTATTAAAGTAGCCAATTCAAGGAAGACAGGTTAGTCTTCCACCTAATTACCCAGTCCAACTTTTACTCAGTGTCTTTCACCTGAGCAAAGTCTCCCCAGTCTTTCAGCTGAGGATAAACCACACAATGTCTACACTGAGCAAGATCTTCCCAGTGTCTTTTAAGTGAGGCTAACCCACTTGAGCAAAAGCCTTCCCAGTGTTTTTCTACTGAGGATAAGCTCTCAGTGTTTAAACTGAGTAAAAATCTTCCCAGTGTCTTTCACTGAGGATGACCCAGGTACTTCTTCTTGAAACCAAGTTTCAAGGATAACCTACTACTCAAGAGAAGAGTTGAACACCACTGCATACAACTTAGGATCATCAACCAAAACTGGAGATCCAAGAACCAGGAGATACTCACCCAAATTCGTCTGGACTCTCTGAGAAAGCGGACAGGCCCAAGAAGCCTCTGCTGGTGCCAGGACTCTGGATCCTCATAGAGTTCAGGCAAAGAAGAAAAGTCTGCTCTGGGCCCCTTCATTGGTTGCCAAGACTGCTGACTGAAAACTATGCACAACCCAAAAGGAGAATTATGTTTTATTTGGCAGATTTTCTGAGGACTTAAGCCCAGAACACAGCCTGTCAGATCACTCTGAGGAACTACTCAGAAGACCTAAGGGAGGAGTCAACCAAAACCAGGTAGTCAGAACATCAAAAGATTACTATTAATTAAAGAAAACTAGACATCTCAAGTTAAGGACTTTAGCACTTTTCTATGTATGAGAAGATGAAAGAATCTGGGCTCCGTGAAATCATTCCTTTGATATGCACCTTAATTCTAGAATCAGTACCCTGTTTTTCTCCATCCCGAATCCCCTCAAGGTGCACAGTTGAGGGTTCCTGCTTTGACATCTGACTTGATGACTGCAACATCCTTTGTCTACTGATATGGCAGGGAACATTTTTCATCCACGGGTAAGAAATTGAGGAGAAAATTAACATAATTCAAGGTATAAAACCATTACAATATTAAAAATTCCCAAATGTCAAACAAACATAAGTACCCTTGACCTGTAAAATGGAAGATGCCAAAGAAGGGAAAAAAAAGAAATAATAAAGAAAATGTAGAAAATAAAGCATAAAATAAGACGGCAGAAATCAATAACAGTAGAACAATAATTAAATAAATCAAGGTAAATATTATCATAAGATTTTTAAATTTCCAAAAAAAACCCCATCAAACAAAACATATTGAAAATAAAGTAATAGAGAAAATTTAGAGAGCAAATATGAATGCAAAGAAGACCTGTTAGGTAGTTAGTCAGACATTAGCAGCAAGGAGGTGACAGTGGTGAGAAAGACAAGAAGAAGAAATTGAGTCACACGCAGCCATCTGGGGACTCTCCCTTGACTCCACCCAGAACGGGAGAAACTATGGTCTGGTGGTGGGCAGCTTATCCTGATAAAGAGAGGCACAGTAACACAAGGGGACTTCTCCAGGCTGTGCATGCCCAGACCAGACAGGCGTATAACCTATAGTAAATCCAAACTCATTATACCATAATTACAATAAATTACATGTGGTTTTGCCCCTCCCCCCACCCAGTAGGCATTTCTTGGGGATTCAAGGATGAGAGCATGCGCAGCAGAAAACTTGTTCCATAGCTCAGGACTGTCAATCAAATAATGATCCTTGTCACTCACCCCCGCCTCTCTGCCAAATGCTCCTTAAAAGCGCTCGTAAGGGGCTTCCCTGGTGGCGCAGTGGTTGAGAATCTGCCTGCTAATGCAGGGGACACGGGTTCGAGCCCTGGTCTGGGAGGATCCCACATGCCGCGGAGCAACTAGGCCCGTGAGCCACGACTACTGAGCCTGCGCGTCTGGAGCCTGTGCTCCGCAACAAGACGCCGCGATAGTGAGAGGCCCGCGCACCGCGATGAAGAGTGGCCCCCGCTTGCCACAACTAGAGAAAGCCCTCACACAGAAATGAAGACGCAACACAGCAAAAATAAATAAATTAATTAATAAAAACTCCTACCCCCAACATCTTCTTTAAAAAAAAAAAAAAAAAAAAGCGCTCGTAAGCCTTTATAGGAATGCTGCTTTCAATTTGCAGAAACAGTACACGCATCCCCCCCGCCATCCCGAGAGTGTACCTTTGCTTCGATATACTTTGCTTTGGGCTTGCTTCACTTCGCTGAAATAGCCTGTTCTCAGAAACAGCCTGCTCTTTCTCTCTCCTTCTCTCTCTCCCTCTCTGAGAGTGTACCTATGCTTAAATCAACTTTGCTTTGTGCTTAAGCTTAACCTGGTAGTTTGCGATCCTTTGCTTACTATCATGGAACCAAGATAGCTGGTCCAGGCCTTCCACTGACCTCCTCGGTTGAAGCTATTTTGTTACAAAGCATGTCCACATGGTGACAGACCTAAGTCTAAATTTTGATAAAAGGTTGAATTAAGGTGAGACTATCATATGGGAGGAAAAGACTAGGAAAAATAGTAGATGTAGGAGATATGTTTGTGAAAGTGCACATTCATGGCAATATAGCCAAATAAACTCACATGCCCACGTTCCCACTAAAACTGTATAAAATTATGACCAACAAGCAGAGAATACACATTATTTTAAAGCCCTCATGGGGCATTAAGACATATTTACCATGTGAATCCTTCAGTGAATCTTGTGTTACTGCTAAGGGATGTCATAAGGGAATTTTGTGTAAGACTCAAAGCTCCCTTTCTATATGGTTCAGGCTGGACTTGAAGCTTCAGGGGCCTGGGAGGATGGGGCAGGAAAGGCAAGGCACACTCAGAAAAGAGAATACATCCATAACACACTAGGAATATCTGAAGAGGCTGCTCAAGACCTGGCTCAGCCCCAAGGGTTTGACCCCTAGTCCTACTCTTCACCCTACAGCCCTTTAGGGTCAGGACCTTGGCTCACCCTAACCCATTCCTAGCTTCCGGGTATAGAATGAGTGCACATGTCTGAATGTTAATGTTCTCTCAAAATTTACATGTTGAAATCCTACCTCTTAAAGATAGGAGGCGGGGCCGTGCAAAAGTGCTTATGAGCTTTCATGAATGGGATTAGTGCCTTATGAAAGAGACTCCAGAGATATCTCTAGCCTCCTCCCATCATATGAGGATACAGAGAGAAGGCTCCAGCTGTGAACCAGGAAGAGAGCTCTCACTACGAGGTGGCCATACTGGTGACTTGATCTTGGGCTTCCCAGCCTCCAGAACTCTGATAATAAATGTCTGTTGTTTTTAATCTACCCAGTCTATGGTATATTGTTATAGCAGCCCTAATGGATTAAGACCACATATTTCAAAATTTATCTGGAGAGTGGGGACTGTCTTATCATTGCAAACTAAGAAGTTGGGTTGAGACAACATATGAAAGATTTTTTTTTAAGTAGAAAATTATGGATTATTGGATTTGAAAGTACTAGATTGGTTAAGGAACATGAGTACGTGTGTGTGTGCGTGTTTGCAGTGTGTCCCAAAAGTTTTTGTGCAGTTTAAAGATTTACTAACTCCAGAATTATAAACACTACAAACTTACAAAAACATCATTTGAAGGTTTAACTGTTACCAGATGCAAGTCTGTGTGCCTGATGCACAGTGAGGCTAAATACTGAAACATCAGAGTTTGAAGCAGAGAAAGGTTTACACAGTGCCATGCAAGAAGACATGTGGCTCATGCCCAGGAAAAACCCCAAGCTCCCTGAAGGCTTTCAGCAAAGCCTTTTTAAAGGCAAGGTGAGGGAGGGGCATGACTAATTGTTGCAAATATCTTGGTGTTGGATCCTTTGTTCTAGAGGCTGGCCAGATGGGTCAGATCCTGGTCAGGTCATGTGTTCCTGTAAACGTCCAACAAAACAATTATTATTCTCTGTTCTGCAACTTTTTATCTCCATGAATGGGCTCTTAAAAGTCAGAGCTTTAGAAATAGTCTATCCTGTATATTTCAGGCTCTAGGCAACATTGTTTTACAAAAAGTGCAGAGCCAGCCTGGATCACAGGGATGGACAGAGTTAGCTCAGGCAACAGAGCATAAAGATTAAAGTAAAAAAGATCTCATGTGGAGGCAGATTTGTTCTTTCCTATTACATAACTATTTATAATTCTTTCATACTTATGAATTTTGAAAAATAAATTATTTCAATTTTTGTGTGTAGTTCCCTCTGATAGAAAATGAGGCAAAACATACACTATTCAAAATTCACAAAACTAAATAAGTGTAAAAGAAATTCAAGTTCTATCCCTGGGTTTACACAAGACACAAACATGATGTGGGAAAGTTGGAGCTGAGGACAAAGGAAATCCTGAGTAAAAATGTCTGTGAAACAGCCAGTCTTCCAGGGTCAGCTTAAGATGTTCAAGAGTTATCAAGTTGGTGAGCCTCAAGTAAAGGTCTCTAATGGATGAAGGAACCAGGCTCCAGATGGAATGAACAGAAAATTGGCTAAGGTCTCTCTGACAGGATGAGAGTAGTTGGAAGGAGGGATCTGGAAGGCCCAGGAGGGTGCAGGTGTCTGTGGGTGTGGATGGGAAGGGAAGGAGCGGCAGTGATTCAGCCTATTTCTCTTATTGCCCCTCCCCCACACTCAGGAGCCCTTTGTGACAAGGCCACAGCTCTGTGATGCAGGCCTGGGGTTCTGCCATCAAGTGAACTCCCAGTGCTCTGTTGCCTGAGGGCAGCAATGCAGTTCAGAAGATGGAGAATCTCTTTTCTTTGAAAGACATTGTTGCTATCTGGCTGAGATCCAGCCCAACTTCCTGGGTGATTGATATCATCCTTGGGTTCCTGTGTGGACTGGGGCTCTTCCTAATGTTACTCCACTGCTTCCAGAGTAATCTATTCTTAGCACCACCTAGGAAACATAGAAACATCAGGAAGGTAAGAAACCTTTGGCCTAATCCCAGCAGAGATTCTCTTTTTTTCTTATTCTTATTTCCACTTTTCTAAACCACGTAGAGAGACTCCTGAGATGGGAACTCTCAGAAAAGTATAGAACATCATCCTTCTAGGGAAAAGCCAGGCCAGAGAGGGGTTAGAGTGGGCATGAGGATTTCTAGCCTAAGATCTTAGACCAGGAGTTCAGGTATGGTAGAGGGCTCCAGGGCAAGTCCCAAATGCAGTGACTAATGGTTAAGGACTGGATTACTAAGAGTTCAGTCTCTGCAGGAAGGCTGACCCCTGAGCCCTGGTTCACCAGCTAACTTCCCACAGCGGGTGTCTCAAGTGAGACCTTCCTCTGTGTTGCGGCTGAACCCCTGAGAGCCTGAGAGAAGAGGATGGACTAGAGGTCTGGCCTTGGGAAGCAGAATCCTATCTGACAAAGCTCACGTGGGCATTTAGGTCTGAGAATGTGTGTGTTTCTTGATCAGAGGAACAGTGACAGAAGAAATCTATGGTGATTAAAACTTAAAAAATCCTTCTTGGGCTTCCCTGGTGGTGCAGTGGTTGAGAGTCCCCCTGCTAATGCAGGGGACGCAGGTTCTTGCCCCAGTCCGGGATGATCCCACGTGCCACGGAGTGGCTGGGCCTGTGAGCCATGGCCGCTGGGCCTGTGCGTCCAGAGCCTGTGCTCCGCAACGGGAGAGGCCACAACAGTGAGAGGCCCGAATACCCGCCCCCCCCCCAAAAAAAAAAAAAACCTTCTTTGCACTCTTCAAAGAAGAAAAACTGAAAATATTGTTATCCACTTTAAAAATAAGTAAAAGGGGAAAAAAACCCACAGAGTTTTAGTTAAATGTAGAAAGTCATGTTGTTCATGAACACAGCTTGCCTAGATAGAGGACAGTGAGAGTTGGGTGTTCGCCCCTCACTTTTCCTTATCTCTCAGCATCAAGTAAAGCTGAAGGGGAGGAGCAGGAGTAGGAAGAAAAGTGGATCTTTGAAAGGTAAGCCTTTGCCATTCAGCCCTGCGCGACCCGAGAGTTAGCTTCCATCTCTCCTAGTCCTGAGGGCCCAGCTTCACGGTCTCTGAGGATGCCAGTGGCAGAGCTTATTCCTCAGGAAACAGAGCCTGAGCCTAATTAACAGAGCCTAATGAACGTGGAAGCACTTTGCAAAGGACAAACCCTTTTCAAGTGAGACTTACCATCACTGTCAGGGACATGTGGCCTTGGACACTGATACTTGGGCTCCAGAGTCTAATCCTCCAAAGATTTCCCTTAAAGGGCCATTGCACTCAGCCTCCTGAAAGACTCTTAGGCCTCTGCCTTCACCACCATGACCCAGTCTCCTGATTTCCAGCTTGCAGAGATTGCCTGGAAGAACTGGAGGGGACGCACAACCTGGTTTCACTTCTGCAAAGGTAAAGAATCTTTCCCCTTCTCTCCTGGGTCGTCCTTCCTCCCAGAGCCTCTAATGTGACCCCAGCCCTGGGAGGGGGAGCCATGGGAGGGCGTGGCTAAAGCCCTAGGGTGAAGGAGAGCAGGAGCATTATGAAGTCAGTGTGGGGGCAGAGGAGGGTTCTTGGGCTGCAGGTGCCCACCCCTGCCTGTCCTGTCCAGCCATCCTGGCCCCATCTGCTCTCCTACAGCTGCCTGGGGAGGCTTCCTGGCAAGGGCAACTTTCATCAAGTCTCATGTCAAGACCCTCCTGGTGAGACGTGCAAAGCAGTACCTGCTGGAGCCTGTGGAAGATACTGCTTGAAGGGTTGGGAACCCTGCATGAACACCTCTTGTAGGGTTTCCTTCCTTGATCCAGACACTCGAGAGGTGCTGGAAGCACGTATTATAAGGTTTTGGGTAAAACACAGGTGGACCCTACCCCTCAAGGTCCTCAAGCCCATAAATCTCTTTAAGTCGAAAAAGTTCCAACCCTCCACCATTCTACAGTTTGCCACTTCCCCTTCAGCCACCTGTGTATCTGGGTCCCACTCAACAGTCAAGTGTGCTGAGTTCCTGGAGAAACCTCCTCGGGCTCATTCAGGAGAGAAGGTGATAAGAGAAGAGTCAGTTCCTACCCTGAAGAGGCCTCTCCTTGTCCCCTCCACTGTGTGTAAGGAAATCCAGAGTGCCCTGGGAGCGATTCCATCTGCTGACTACCATGGGCCCTCAAAGGCTTCTCTGACTGGACAGGAGGGCAGGCCACCTTCTCAGTCCCTCACACTCAGCCTTGTGGGCAGAACCTGGAAGAGTGAGACTGTGGAATGGGTCAAGAGGGACAGCCTAGAGCCAGGTCCAAGTTCAGCAGTGGTCAGGAATGAGCCAAGAGAGGAGAGTGGTGGTCAGGCCTCACGAGACCCCTGCCATAGGGTAACAGTGATGGAGGTGAACTTAGGATCCCAATCTTTGAGAGGTGAAGAGGCCAGGGAGGCTGTGGAGGCCAAGGAGTCTCCTGCTCTTCAACCACAGTCTAGTGTTACCTTGGAAACCAAAGTGTTGACAAAATCCCAAACCACAAATGTACATATGAGGAGTTTAGAGGTGCCAGGGGCCAGTAGAAGTTTCCTACTACCTAGACTGTCTGTTTTCCAACATCCAGGTGAGCCATGCCTTAACATGGAGGTTGCTAGTGAGTTTAACTCCAAAGTAAAGGTACAGTCAGACAACCAGCTTCAGGACTTTCCCAAACACAGGTTCCTTGCTGCAGACAACTTGGCTTCTCAGGTGCCTCAGTGCCATCCCCAGAGAGTCCCCACCAGAGACAGGTTAGCTTCCCAGGAGCCAAGTGGCCTTATGGAAGGCCAAAGGAGCCACCTAGGGAAGCAGGAGCCCAAAACTTCAAAACTCCAAGACTCATGCAAGAGCCAGAGCAAGATGATTGCCCCTACTTACAAAAGAGAGGACTGTAGGAGGCATAAACCAGGAGAGCATGAAGAAAGGTTTAAAGAATTAGGGACCTCTCAAGCTGGAAGTATGAGCCGCCCTGCCCAGGTCAGGGGAATAACAGACTCTATTGGGAGCAGATGTCTCCAGCTCATGCCAGAGAAGAAACATAGCCCTCCAGAAAGCCTCTTCAGAAAAAGGATGAGGCTATTTTTAAAGTGGATTTCCCCCAAGAAAAAAGTCAATGGTCGAGATGCTCTGCAAAAAAAAAAGCCCATATCAGCCACTGCCCAGAGTCACGGATCAGTCAAAAGCAGATCAACCTTGAAGAGTGAGACTGCTGAGGGTCGGGCACGCATGACAGCTGTTGGACAGATCCCAGAAGAAAAAAGAGCAATTCACCATGGACTTCATGCCACAAAGTTAAATGAACACAAACTGGAATTCCAAGTCCCAGTATGTGGGTGTTTCGGCTACCATAGGCTTACCTCCTACCCAGAGCAATGGAGAATGATGGCTTCTACAGCCTGCGGTCATAAAGCCACCTCCAAGGGCCAGAGTTGTTCTATCAGGGAAAGGGAAGTCAGACACCAACATAGTTTGAAAAGTGTAAGGTTCGACGATGAGCAGCTGGGCCTAAGGTGCCTCCCATCCTTGCCCCCCAAGAAGAGTTTGTTTCCAGTTAGTACCTGCCAGTATGGGCCAAAGATTCCAGGTGCCCCAGCCCGCCATCAACACTGTCCAAGGCATTGTCATCTTTGGGGAGGTGTCTTGCCTGGTCGACAGTAAAATCCTTCTTTAGTCTTCCCTTTAGTAGGAAAACATGTCTCCAAGTAAAAATTCAGTCCATGTAGAGAAAATGATTTTCTCATTAGCACATCCAAGATATTTAATGTTCCCCAATACATATATATATATACATATATATTTTTTTTTCTAATAAAAGCATAGTGTAATGGCTGCTGTCTGTGCTGTGCACTTTGTCTTCTAGAAGGGAGGGGCATGGAGGGAGGTGGACAGTAGCATCACAAGCTTGCTCCTTGTCTCGTGTCCCTCCATTGCACCTTATGATACTGTCATTACACAAACCAAAATTACTCTAACAATGAGATGGGAAAAACCTACGAAACCCACACCCAAGGACCTGGTTCAACCAGTCTTTCTCCTTCTTCTATGCTACTTTGAACTTTATGCAACTGTAGTGGATAGGTTTACACGATAGAGCCGGACATTGCAATTCAGGCTTCAGGAAGTGCCAGAGCCAAGTGGATGGAAGTTTGGGGGGAATAGAGTATGGGCTCTGAGTTCAGAAATGGGAGAAATCTTGCCCCTGGATCTCTTGGTATGGAATATACAACATCTGCTCTTAAGAGTTCCTTCTCTCTCTGATGAAGGCTGGGATTGAGATATGCCTTATGAACCCCTTTTAGCTTAGGCATAATAAAATGTACAGCATCACCCTCCGCCACCTCTGTTTTTCCTAGACTTTAGAGCAGCAGCAAGGATGGCATTTTCAGCTCTGTGTGTGTAGGTGGGGGGAGTATCAGGGAGGCTGCTGAGGGCTATGTTGAGTCCAGTCCCATATAAATGAATGGCTATGTTCATGGGTCACCTACCTTCCACTCTATGTTAACCCCAGAGAAGGAGTTTTGGATGAATGGAATAGGGGTGTGACTGTGGGTAGTAACTATCTGATGGTCAAACACTGTGAATTTAGGGTGGGATGTAGGTGTAGAAAAATCCCTGGATCCAAGGAAGGAGGCAAAGTGGTACCAGATTCCCATAAATGCGCAGTTGTGAAAGAGCAGCCGCCTGACATACAACCACCATCTAAAGGCCTAAAGGGGAGGAAAAGTTAAGGGTCCAGTAGCTCATCATGGCCCCACCCCAGGGTCTCTACCCTATTCCAACTCTAAGATCACAGACCTAGAGAAACCACCTTTAGGTCAAAACAGAAGGTCAAACTTATAGAAGTAAAGCAAATCAGGGAAGGTTAATCTCTTAATACTATATTTAATAAGCTTACACATCATCACCTCTTGAGTTTTAGGAAGGATAACTTAACAATAGGTGTAAAAGCCAGGACTAGGGAACTTGGGATGTGACTCCTAGTCTGGTGACCTTCACATAAACACATGGCCCAAGGACTGCTCCAGGGGAGAGGTGGGGACTGGCCTGTGATTGTGTAGTAAGCCTTGCCTGTCTCCCAGTCCTTGATCACCCCAGAGCCTGGCAGGTGAAGAAGCAATCAGACAGGATTTGTGGTGGTGTGGAGGTGACCTGTGCAAAGTGGATGGGGCAGGGTGCAATCCAGGGGTGTTCCACTGATCTGCTTCTAGCACAGCTTTTCTTGTCTCCTGACCCCCATCCATATGGAAAAGCAGGGAGATGAGGAAGAATTTCTCTAGAGTGATTTGGTGCTTCCTGCCATGCGCAAGGCGCATGGTGGACACAGCTCCAGGTGGTGTCTATCTCATTGTGGAGATTTCTGTTCCAGCTGATGCCCCTGATCCAGATGACAACAGAAATGGACCCCATCCCCCATCCCTGTCAGGCCCCTCAACACATGGAAATGCTGTGACCTGGGGTGGAGGGGGCAGAGTGAGCACAGGACTGCTCACACCCCTGGTTTCTCCCTGGAGCCAGGCCCTACCTCTGGGCCCCAATTCCCAAGGCAGCCTCCAGAATAGGCAGAGCAGTGAGAGTGGAGCCAGGACTTGTGGGAGGGGTCGGTACCCAGAGAAAAGAGATGACAGGGCTGGGACCTGAGCCTGGCTGCTGCTGGCTGCTCTCAGGGGCACCCAGAAGTGAGTTCTGGGAATATGGGGAAGCTGGACTTGGACCCCCCTGGCTCCTGCTGGGAGAGTGCCACAGACAGGTGATGCTGATGGAACAGCAAGAAAACAGAAAGAAGCAAGTCCCTTTGCCCTTCTCTTGATGCTCCGTCTTCCATAAGGTACAGTGAGACAAGAAATTGAGAGACCAAAAGAAAAAAAGAAATGGAGAGACCCAGAGACAATACACAAAGACTTCACAGACACACCTCCCAAGAGAGACTTCTCACGCAAACACCTTTCTCAGAGATCACATACTGAGACCTCACACAGGGACCTCATGTTGCTTCACAGACCCTCAGACAGAAACCTAGCCAGATTTAACAGATTTCCCAGAGACACCTTCCAAAGGGACCGCATACAGAGACTTCACACAGAGATCTCACCCAGAGACAACACACAGAGACTTGGCACAAAGACCTCACAGAGACCTCACATCTATTCTTCAGTATCCATTGACAAGTCTTTCTTAGTGAATATGAAACCACTTAGCAAACTGGCAGCATGATAAATATATTATCAGTTGTGCCCCTCTGAGATCCACCAGACACTCATTGTCAGCATTACTCTAAATGGGGAAATGTTTGAGAAGTTTTGTTCTTTTGTAATGTCACTGCCTCTGAACAAAAGAATTATACATTCCAAATGTAGATTTTCAAATTTCATTCTTAGGTGTTCATTAGCTTGAAAATCACATATTACATTATTTTATTTTTATTTATTTTAGAAGAATGAAGAAAATAATGTTTATTTCTTAGAAATGCATGTAGTACTCTATTTTTTTATTTTAAAAGATTTTTAGTGGAGTATAGTTGAGTTACAAATTTGTGTTAGTTTCAGGTGTACAGCAAAGGGAGCCAGTTATACATATACATATGTCCACTTTTTTTAAAGATTCTTTTCCCATAGAGGCCATTACAGAGTATTGAGTAGAGCTCCCCGTGCTATACAGTAGGTTATTATTATCTATTTTGTATATAGTCGTGTGTATATGTCAATCCCAATCTCCCAATTTATCCTTCCCCCCTTATCTCCTGGTAACCATAAGTTTTCATTTGTACCCTTTTTTAGGAGAATCACAAATTTTAAGCACAACTAAAACACTGTCAGTCTCCAGTGAGAGAAAATATTTGTCCAGTTTTAGTTATCATCCAGTCAAATGGTATCTGGCACATTTTTTACTTAATTGAGGACAAAACTTAAACTTGAGATGGCTTACTTGTTTCCTTTGGGAACATAAGAAAAACCTGCAACAAAGGTACTCTAGGAATGAAAAAAACCAAGAAAGAAGCATCCGGACTCACATTCACTTCCCAGAGGGCTGTGTAACTAGCACATTATTTTGCACATAATAGCTTGCATTAGGTTTGTGAGGTTTGCTTTATTTTTGAACAGGCCAATAATCATGTGAGGATTTTTCACAAGTCAAATTTCTGGTTTTAAATTTTACATTCTGGCAAAATTATGCTTCTGAATATTATTTTATTTCTTAAAATGTGGTAATGCCCTAAAATGATATTACACAATCATAACGTTCAGCTAACATACTTAAAAAGATGGGCTATTAAGGATTCATTCTTAAATAATTCTATGAAATGCACATTTTCTAAGACATGCAGTTAGGATCCATTTTATATTCATTATAGGGTTAACACATGGCTTTAAAAATTTTTGAAAGATTATAAAATATATGACTTAGCCTATGCTTGACATTATACATGTTACCTCATAAAATTACTGAGGGAAGGATATCTTAATATCTGAATTGAAGGTAGTGTACATTTAATCTACATTTGGCTTATAACAATGAATAATGAAAGGCTTTCATTTATTATATATCTCACACTTTCCAAAGGGTACACTTCTAAAAGACTACTGATTTCTCACTGCTAATAAGCAACCTATTGTCCTTGCCTTGGTAAAATCTATTTTAATGACAGCTGGTTGTCTCCCAGATTATCCATTGGTATTACAGCGTCACGGTCTTTTAAGAGGAGCAGGGCTGACACGAGGACTCTTTGGGCTTATTTCTACAAGAAATTTAGTTTTTCTATTCTCCTAATTAAAAAATGTATAATTATTAATTTTTCACTTTACTCCCTTATGTCGTTGAAGCAGAAAACAATGGACTATGGTCATGTATGTCATCTAATACTCTATCAGATCACATTTTTTTAAATAGTGCAGCTTACTCAGGTAAGTTTACTGATCAGAACAAAATGGAATCAATTAGGAAAAAGTTCATACAGGAAAATATCCTTTTCAAAGTTGACTATTTTAACACAGTTAAATAAGCGATTATTTTTTAATCCTTTGAGTTAAAATTGTTCAGGGTGGCCAAGAAAGTCTGGAAACATGAAAAATGTCCATAAAAGCACTTTATTACTATAATACGTTGAATGTGTTGCCCTCATTATTAATTCACAGTTCATTAAGCTGGGCAAAATTACAATGAACAATGTGCATTAAAGCAAAATTCCCATCAATCATTTTCCATCTGTCATACATTGTGTCAGATGATTTGTGTGTCTAATTTTCATGGAAAAACTTGTACCTTTACTCCAGAATAAGAAATCAAGGGGGATCAATCTATTAAAAAGATATTAATATTCCCAGACTCTGTGGCCTTCCGTATTTTCTTTTTAAGAAGATTCACCTAGTGCAAATCTTATAAATATTTTTACCATTTAATATGCCCAGACAAAATGGATACAAAAATTAGATAAAAGAGAAAACAACAAAAACAGATCCCCTTTGTTTTCAAAACATTTGATGTTTACATCAAAATATTTTGTTGAAAATGAAGTGATTTTTAATCTATAGTTAAAAGACACTACAATGATATTTAGAACATATTACAGATCTGGATTTTTACAAATAGATTTTTATTTAAAAGAGGTCTCACACTGATATCAAGAAACCAGGCACTCTAGAACAAAATGTGGAGAGATGGCAATTATGCGATGACTTCTTAATACTCCAAGGGAAAAAGATTTTTTCCAAAGTAGTCCATCTACAATATTAACCCTTAAGATCTACTCCCCTTGATAGGTTTCAATATTATTTTCTGTTTTATACACATTTACTTTATAATTAACTCCTACAGGAGGACATTTCTGGAAATGTTCCCAGATATCTACAGCCACACTTTCTGTCATGATCACACCATGGAAAAAGTAGGGAACCTCCAGATCCTGATGATCCAGGGGTTTCATAATTACCCCTTTGAGGTCAGTCAGAATCATAATCATTCCCAGAACAGGGTCGGTCTTTACATTTGTGCCCCTAGACATGCAGATTGTAACACTACCCACCCAAAGGCAAGTTGTCTTCCTTACTCAGGTTTGCAGGGGCACCACTCACTGTGGTAGCTAGAAGAGTCCGTTGCCCCCAGCCCGGACCTGCATTCTCTACTCTCCACAGACACATCGTACTACAGATATACCAGTGGTGCTGATGAAACTTCCAGAAAGCTATAAAATAATGCATGCCAGGCACGGTAGATGAGGATTTAGAAAATGCTAACATCTTCTCTAGGAAATAAAGGTGACATACCTACGTGGCTTTAAGCATTTTTGTGCATTAGCTGGCCCCCTGGATCTGGGAAAAAGCATCTGATTTTAAAGTTTCTCAGCCTCATTCTCTGCAATGAAATCTGAAGCTCTTCCTTCCTTCTCTGAGTCCAGAAGCTGGAATTGATACAGTCTGCTCTCTGTGATTTGTCTCTACCATTTGTTTCCAGTGACCACTTCAACTCAGATATCTCTCAATTCAGGGACCACTCCTAAACTTCAGGACGAAGATCACTGCCCTTTTTATTCCCACCACAATTTTATGCTAGTGACCCTTTACAGTGTCAATAAATTTATTTTGTAGAATGTGCCCCCTGGACTCCACCTGCTAAATCTGTTTTGTGGGCAAATCATTTGTTACTTAGCTAAACAAATTTTATAAAATCATATTTCATAAAATTGTATTTTATAAAATGTTATTTTCTTATTTTATAAAATTGGTAAATCCAGGGATTTAGGCTTAATTCTTATTTTTAAAAATGTTGGTACACATTTTGCCAATTTTTCTCTTTTTACATGGATCAGAAAATATGTTAAGAACTCAACAGTGAAGATACCACTATTTTTATTTTTTCTCACTTTTTGTACTTAACTTTTATAACAAACCTTTATTATTGCACAGGAAACAAGAAAGTTTGTTCCTTGGAAAACATCAGTCCTAAGAACGTACTAAGTTAAAGCTTAGCATGTTAGATCTGCGAGTAGCCTTGTCTTTTTTTTTTTTTTTTTTTTTTTTTTTTGGTACGCAGGCCTCTCACTGTTGTGGCCTCTCCCGTTGCAGAGCACAGGCTCCGGACACGCCGGCTCAGCGGTCATGGCTCACGGGCCCAGCCGGTCCGCGGCATGTGGGATCTTCCCGGATCGGGGCACGAACCCGTGTCCCCTGCATCGGCAGGTGGACTCTCAACCACTGTGCCACCAGGGAAGCCCAACCTTGTCTTTTTTTTAATGATGCTTTTTCCTGAATTGGTAAAAAAAAAAAAAAAAAAAAAAAAAAAAAAAAGCCTTAAGGCTTAGGAACAGAAGCAAATTGAGAATTAAAATCCAAATCATTCAAATGAAGTTTGTCAGAACAGTTTGTGTGTGGAGAGGACAGCTTCTAGGCACTTCAGAGAAACCAGCAGGACAGATTTGAGAATAGCCAGCACCTTACAGGGCTTCTCACAGAAATGCTTTAATGCAAAGAGGTGACTATATTTCACAGGGAGACCAGGGAGAGGATGCAGAGATAATTAAATTACATTCAAGCACCTGTTTACCTGGGAGGTTAAGTTCCTTCATATTGTGGTCAGATGCTGTTTAGGGGGACACTGGTGCAGGGGAGGTGTTGGGAGGATGAACACTTTTCTGAGTGATTTTGCAAGTGTGAAAATTCATCCAACAGAGATGCTAGAAAAATTTGCTCCTAGTAGCAAGCATCCAACATGATATTTTGGGACAAAAATGTGTATTTGGAAGAATTTTTCACAAAAGAACAGTGATGGGAGGAAAAGATTCATATGGGCCTGGCTAGTAATAGTCTTCCTTCACAATTTTCTTGTGGGTTCCTGAGGCCTGTTGTGACTGCTTGGAGACCTGGTCCCCAAGCAATGGCCCTCTTTGTCATACTCAGGGTAACCCAGGAAGTTGCTTGTCTGAAGCAGAAAAGGTTCTCCCTTCCACTCATGTCCTCTTGCTGATCAGATGAACACATGGCATCATCTACAGCTGAGAGGTGTTTGTTAACTACCTTTGTTTCATAGGACACAACTCATATATACTCTACAGTAATGTTTATCACTGTCTTTTATAATCTCAAGGTAAGAAGTAATCAGTGTTAAAATCATTCTACTGGAATAACAAAGCACATGATTTTTTTTTCCCTAATAGTGATTGTATTTGTTTGCTAGGGCTGCCATAACAAAATACCACACTGGCTACTAGGTGGCTTAAACAACAAAAATATATTTTCTCATAGCTCTAGAGGCTAGAAGTCCAAGATCAAAGTATCAAGTTTAGTTTCTTTGAGGTCTCTCTCCTTTGATGGCTACCTTCTTGCTGTGTCCTCACATGGTTGCCCCTCAGTCTATGCATGTCTGTGTTCTAGTATTCCCCCCTTATAAAGATACAAGTCATATTGGATTAGAGTCCATCCATATGATCATTTTACCTTAATTTTCTCTTCCAAAGCAGTATTTCCAAGTAGAAGTTAAGCTTACTGTACAAGCAATCAGGTATTGAATAAGAGGCATTGCTATGGAGACAAAAAAACAATGGTTAATAATGGAGGCAAATTTCATATCAGTTTTTGAGTTCTGAGGGTAGACAGTTGAGAAGATCTCTAAATGTCAGGGTTAAAGCATCTTTTGTAGTTTGAATGTCCATCAGATGTTCAGGTAAACTTTCTGAGTGGTCCATAGAGCAACAGGAACGAAGAAGACTGTCTAAACATGAGCTGCTGTGGAGATTTCTCTGAAGTTTATATTAAGATATCTACCTTCAGTATGCAGGACTTCAGAAAAAAAGGCAGTTTTAGTTTCAATGATTCCAAGTTAAAAGGGTGGGAGAAAATTTGGAAACACTAGTCTGGAGAGTTGTAGTCGGGTAGTGGAGGAAACTAGAAAAATTCAGGACACAGTCCAGTTTTCAGGTAATTAACAAAACTTCCAGGAAAATTAATAGCACTAGAATCTAATATCCACAATACGTATTTTGGTTTCTATCGAAAGATAATTTTTCTCTCTAAAATCACCCTCATTTCTATCAAAGATAGCCAAATTAAGACAAATTTGTGTGCAAAATAAGTCTAGATTCAATAAACTTGGTCTTATTTATATAAGTATAGCAAGGATCGTGACTGACCATATAGGCTTATTTTTTATTTTTATTTTTTGCTTTTATTAAGAGAATTTATTGCCTCTCTCTCCTCCCAATAGCTCAAACATGAAGAAGCAACATCAGAGGAAGACAGACAGACAGACAAATGGCTCTTGGAGTTTGTCCTTCTTGGCACTGGTGAAGGAAGAGGCAGCTTTCTCAAAGTTTTTATCTGCTTAATTGGATGTAGTAGAGAAAGGGAACAAGGAAAGTCAGAGGATAAGTGAACAGGCTCTGCACCTACCAAGGATGTGTTATCCTCCTAATCGTCCCAGTAGGAATATTCCATTCATGTTCTTTGATCTGATCCTTGCATTGGAAGACACTTCTTTTTTTAATCTCTTTTTTTTTTCAATTTAATTTTAATTTTATATTGAAGTATAGTTGATTTACAATGTTGAATTAGTTTCAGGTGTACAGCAAAATGATTCACTTATACATATACATATATCCATTCTTTTTCAGATTCTTTTGCCATATAGGTTATTACAGAATAGTGAGTAGAGTTCCCTTTGCTATACAGTAGGGTCTTGTTGATTATCTATTTTATATATAGTAGTGTGTATATGTGAATCCAAACTCCTAATTTATCCCTCCCCATACCTTTTCCCTTTAGTAACCAGAAGTTTGTTTTTTAAGTCTGTGAGTCTGTTTCTCTTTTGTAATTAAGTGCATTTGTATCATTTTTTCAGATTCCACAGATAAGTGATATCATATGATATTTGTCTTTCTCTGAATTACTTCACTTAGTATGATAATCTCTACATCAATTCATGTTACTGCAAATGGCATTATTTCATTCATTTTTATGGCTGAGTAATATTCCATTGTATATATGTACCACATCTTCTTTATCCATTCATCTGTCAATGGACATTTAAATTGCTTTCATATCCTGGTTATTGTGAATAGTGCTGCACTGAACACTGGGGTGCATGTCTCTTTTGGAAGTATAATTTTCTCCAGATACATGCCTAAGAGTAGGATTGCTGGATCATATGGTAGTTCTATTTTTAGTTTTTTAAGGAATCCCATAATATTCTCCATAGTGGTTGAACCAATTTACATTCCCACCAACAGTGTAGGAGGACTCCTTTTCTCCACACCCTCTCCAACATTTTGGTAGTCTACAGTTTGTAGACGTTTTGATGATTGTTATTCTGACTGGTGTGAGGTGATACCTCATTGTAGTTTTGATTTGCATTTCTCTAATAATTAGCGACGTTGAGCAGATTTTCATGTGCTTTTTGCCCATCAGTATGTCTTCTTTGGAGAAATGTCTGTTTAGATCTTCTGTCCATTTTTTGATTGGGTGGTTTGCTTTTTTGATATTGAGCTGCATGAGCTATTTGTATACTTTGGAGATTATTCCATTGTCAGTCTCATCATTTGCAAATATTTTCTCCCATTCTGTAGGTTGTCTTTTTGTTTTGTTTATGGTTTCCTTTGTTGTGCAAAAGCTTTTAAGTTTGAATAGGTCCCATTTGTTTATTTTAGTTTTTTGTTTTCTTTCCTCTAGGAGGTGGATCCAAAAAGATATTGCTGCTGTGAAAGAGTGTTCTGCCTGGATTTTCCTCTAAGAGTTTTATAATATCCAGTCTTACATTTAGGTCTTTAATGCATTTTGAGTTTATTTTTGTCTGTGGTGTTAGAAAATTGTTCTAATTTCATTTTTTTACATATAGCTGTCCAGTTTTCCTAGTACCACTTATTGAAGAGACTGTCTTTTCTCCATTATATATTCCTGCCTCCTTTGACATAGATTAATTGACCATAGTTGTGTGGGTTTATTTCTGGGCTTTCTATTCTGTTCCATTGATCTATATTTCTGTTTTTGTGCAAGTACCATACTGATCACTGTAGCTTTGTAATATAGTCTGAAGACAGTGAGCCTGATTCCTCCAGCTCCATTTTGCTTTCATAGTATGCTTTGGCTATTTGGGGGTTTGTGTTTCTATACAAATTTTAAAATTTTCTGTTCTAGTTCTGTGAAAAATGCCATTGGTGCGGGCTTCCCTGGCGGTCCGGTGGTTGGGACTTCACCTTCCAATGAGGAGGATGCAGGTTCAATCCCTGGTCAGGGAGTTGGGATCCCACATGCAATGCAACCAAAAAAAAAAAAAAACAAAAAAAAACAAAAACAAAAACATAAAACAGAAGCAATATTGTAACAAATTCAATAAAGACTTTAAAAATGGTCCACATGAAAAAAATCTTTAAAAAAAATTCCACTGGTAATTTAATAGGGATTGCATTGAATCTGTAGATTGCCTTAAGTAGTATAGTCATTTTGACAGTATTGATTCTTCCAATCCAAGCACATGGTATATCTCTCCATCTGTTTGTGTCACTTTCGATTTCTTTCATCAGCATCTTAGAGTTTTCAGAGTACAGGTCTTTTGTCTCCTTAGGTAGATTTATTCATAGGTATTTTTTCTTTTTGATGTGATGCTAAATGGGATTCCTTCCATAATTTCTCTTTCTGATCTTTTGATTTAGTGTATAGGAATGAAAGAGATTTCTGTGTATTAATTTTGTATTCTGTGACTTTACTGAATACATTGATGTGGTGTATCACACTGATTGATATGTGGATATTGAAAAATCCTTGCATCATTGGGATAAATCCCACTTGATCATGGTGTCTGAGCCTTTAAATGTGTTGTTGGATTCACTTTGCTAGTATTTTGTAAATGAGTTTTGAGTCTATGTTCATCAGTGATATTGACTTATTTTTTCTTTTTTTGTAGTACCTTTGTTTGGTTTTGGTATCAGGGTGATTATGGCCTCATAGGATGAGTTTGGGAATGTTTCTTCTTCTGAAATTTTATGGAATAGTTTCAGAAGAACAGGTGTTTAGTGTTCTCTAAATGCTTGATAGAATTCACCTGTGAAGCCATCTGATCTTGGACTTTTGTTTGTTGGGAGTTTCTTTTTTAAAAATAAATTTTAATAAATTTTTAAAAATAAATTTATTTATTTATTTATTTTTGGCTGCATTGGGTGTTTGTTGTTGTATGTAGGCTTTCTTTTTTTAGTTGTGGCAAGCGGGGGCTACTCTTCATTGCGGTGCATGGGCTACTCATTGCGGTGGTTCTCTTGTTGCAGAGCATGGGATCTAGGCATGTGAGCTTCAGTAGTTGTGGCATGCAGGCTCAGCAGCTGTGGTTCGTGGGCTCTAGAGAGCAGGCTTAGTAGTTGTGACCCACGGGCTTAGTTGCTCTGTGACATGTGGGATCTTCCTGGACCAGGGTTCGAACCCATGTCCCCTGCATTGGCAGGTGTTTTCTTAACAACTGCGCCACCAGGGATGCCCTGTTGGAGTTTCTTCATCACAGCTTCAATTTCAGGACTTGTGATTTGTCTGTTCATATTTTCTATTTCTTCCTGGTTCAGTCTTCGAAGGTTGTACCTTTCTAAGAATTTGTCCATTTCTTCTAGGTTGTGCATTTTACAGGCATATAGTTTCTGGTAGTAGTCTCTTATGAGCTTTTGTATTTCTGTGGTGTCCATTGTAACTTCTTTTGTATTTCTAATTTTATTGCTTTGAGCTCTCCCCATTTTTTTCTTGATGATGCTGGCTAATGGTTTATCAATTTGTTTATCTTTTCAAAGAACAGCTTCTAGTTTCATTGATCTTTCCTACTGTTTTCTTTGTCTCTCATTTATTTCTGCTCTGATCTATATGATTTCTTTCCTTCTAATAAATTTGGGTTTTGTTTGTTCTCCTTTGTCTAGTTGCTTTTTACGTATAAGGTTAGGTTGTTTATTTGAGATTTTTCTTGTATCCTGAGGTAAGATTTTATCACTATAAACTTCCCTCTTAGAAATGCTTCTGCTGCATCCCATAAGTTTTGGATCTTCGTGTTTTTGTTTTCATTTGTAGGTATTTTTTAATTTTTGCTTTGATTTCTTCAGTGATACATTGGTTGCTTATAGCATATTGTTTAGCCTCCATGTATTTGTGTTTTTTACAGTTTTTTTTTTCTTGTAGTTGATTTCTAATCTCATAGCATTGTGTTTGGAATAGGTGCTTCATATGATTTCAATTTTCTTAAATTTACCAAGGCTCACTTTGTGGCCCAGCGTGTGATCTATCCTGGAGAATGTTTCTTGTGCACATGAGGAGAATGTGTATTCTGCTGCTTTCAGATGGAATGCTCTCTAAATATCAATTAAGTCCTTCTGGTCTAATGTGTCATTCAAGGCCTGTGTTTTCATATTGATTTTGTCTGGATGATCTGTCCATTGACGAAAGTGGGGTGTTAACATCCCCCAATACTATTGTGTTACTGTCAATTTATCCTTTTATGGCTATTAGCATTTGCCTTATATATTGAGGTGCTCCTATGTTGGGTGAATATATATTTACAATTGTTGTATCTTCTTCTTGGATTGATTCCTTGATCATTATGCAGTGTCCTTCTTGGTCCTCATTACAGTCTTTATTTTAGTGTCTATTTTGTCTGATATGACTATTGCTACTCTGGCTTTCCTTTGATTTCCATTTGTATGGAATACCTTTCTTTTACCCTCTCACTTTCAGTCTGTGTGGGTGTCTAGATCTAAAGTGAGTTTCTAGTAGGCAGCATATATATGGTTCTTGCTTTTGTATCTGTTCAGCCAGTCTATGTCTTTTGGTTGGAGCATTTAGTCTCTTTACTTTTAATGTAATTATCAATATGTATGTTCTTATTGTCATTTTGTTCATTGTTTTGGGTTTGTTTTTGTAGCTCTTTTTTCTTCCCTTCCTCTTTTGTTCTCTTCCCTTGTGGTTTGATGACCATCTTTAGTGTTGCATTTGGGTTGCTTTTTCTTTGTGTATCTATTGTAGATTTCTGGTTTGCATTTCCCATGAGGTTTTGATATAGCATAGTGTGTGTGTGTGTGTATATATATATATATATATATATATATATATAAAGTTGCCTTAAGTTGCTGGTCTCTTAATTTCAAATGCATTTCCAATATCCTGCATTTGTACTCTCCTCTTCTCATGATTGCTTGTTTTGATATCATATTTGTGAGTGGATGATTTCCTACCTTTACTGTATGTTTGCCTTTAATGGTGAGCTGTCCCATTCATAATTTTCTTTTTTTCTAGTTGTGGCATTTTCTTTTTCATCTAGAGAAGTTCCTTTAGCATTTGTTGTAAAGCTGGTTTGATGGTGCTGAATTCTCTTAGCTTTTGTTTGTCTATAAAGCTTTTGATTTCTCTGTCACGTCTGAATAAGAGCCTTGCTGGGTAGAGTATTTTTGGTCATAGGTTTTTGCCTTTCATCACTGTAAATATATTGGGCCACTCCCTTCTGGCCTGCAGAGTTTCTGCTGAAAAAATCAGCTGATAACCTTACTGGGGTTTCCTTATATGTTATTTGTTGTTTTTCTCTTGTTGCTTTTAATGTTTTCTTTGTCTTTCATTTTTGTCCATTTGATTCATGTGTGTTGGCATGTTCCTCTTTGGGTTTGTCCTGTATTTGACTCTCTGTGCTTCCTGGACTTGAGTGACTGTTCCTTTTCCATGTTAGGGAAGTTTTTGGCTATTATCTCTTCAAATATTTTTTCAGCCCCTCTGTCTCTCTCTTCTCCTTCTGGGACCCCTATAATGTGAATGTTGGCACATTTAATGTTGTCCCAGAGGTCTCTTAGACTGCCCTCATTTGTTTTCATGTTTTTTCTTTATTCGGTTCCAAAGCAGTGATTTTCACCAATCTGTCTACCAGCTCACTTATTTATTCTTCTGCCTCATTTATTCTGCTATTGATTATTTGTAGAGTATTTTTCATTTCAGTTATTGTTTATCTCTGTTTTTTAAAACTTCTAGCTCTTTGTTAAAAATTTCATCTATGTTCTTGGTCTGTGCCTCCATTCTTTTTCCAGTTACTTGTATCATCTTTACTATCATTACTCTGAATTCTTTTTCAGGAAGATTGCCTATCATCTCCACTTCACTTAGGTGTTCTTCCAGAGTTTGATGATGTTCCTTCATCTGGAACACATTTCTCTGCCTTCTGTGTTTGTAGCCTCCTTTCCTCAGGCTGCAGGATCTTGGCTCCTCTCACTTCTGGTGCCTGCCCCCTGATGGGTGAGGTTGGTCCAGGAGCTTGTGCTGTCTTCCTGGTGGTAGGGACTGGTGCCTGCCCACTGGTGAGTGGAGCTGAGTTTTCTCCCTCTGGTGGGCAGGGCTGTGTCAAGTGGTGTTTAGAGGCGGCTGTGCGATCAGAATAAATTTAGGCAGCCTGTCTGCTCATGGGAGGGTCTGTGTTCCCACCCTGTTGGTTGTTTGCCCTGAGGCATCCCAGAACTGGAGACTGCAGGCTATTGGGTGGGGCCAGGTCTCAGTGCCCAAATGGTGACCTCCAGGAGAGCTCACACCAAAAAATATTCCCTGGGTCCTCTGCCACCAGTGTTCTTGCCCCCACAGTGAGCCACAGCCAACTTCTTCCTCCCCAAGAGACCCTCCAAGACCCTCAGGTAGGTCTGGCCTAAGCTTTTATGGAGTTACTGCTTTGCCCTGAGTCCCAGTAAACATGAAACCTTGTGTCACTCTCCAAAAGTGGAGTCTCTTTCCCCCAATCCTGTGGAGCTCCTGCCCTCAAGTCCCACTGGCCTTCAAGATCAAATGCTCTGGGATCTCCTCCTCTCATTGCCATGTCCCCAGGCTGAGGACCCTCATGTGGCTCTCAGAACTCTCACTCCTGTGGGAAAACCTCTGTGATATGATGATTATTTTCCACTTTCTGGGTCACCCACCCAGCAGGTATGAGATTTGATTATATCACAAAAGCACCCCTCCTACCATCTAGTTGTAGCTTCTTCTTTGTCTTTGGATGTAGAATGTCTTTTTTTATGTTCAAGTCTTTTTTGTTGATGGTTGTTCAGCAGTTCGTTGTGATTTGGGTGGTTTCATGAGAGGAGGTGAGCTCACGTCCTTCTACTCTGCCATCTTTGTCTCTACCCTCTCTCCTGAATGTCACTGTGAGGAGTTCTGGCTTCTTAAAGTTCAATTTTGATTGAAATTCATGAAGGACTTCAGGCTTTACCTCTGGTCAACCACTATCTCTGCAGAATATCTCCAGGGTTAGAGGGAAATCTCCCATATAGGCTCTTTTAAATCTGCTTTGCTGGAACTTTTTATAAGGAATCTCCAGATTAAACTTTTAATAGTCCCTTGAGGCTAAGAAGCCAAGCCAATCATTTGACATCTATAGATTTGGGTGAATTCTTCTCCTCAATGTCCTCCACATATTCTGAGGTTCTTGCATTTGCCAGGAAGTGACCTTCCTTACTCAGCTAGTAAGGCTGCTGGGAACTCTAAGCAAGGTACCACACTATTTTCCCAAGGGGTTTTATTGGCTCCATGAAGTCAACCTTAGTTTCTTAAAGCTGTTTGGTCAAACCTAAGTTTATGTATATCTCTCTCAAATATGACATTCTAGGCAGAACTTTAGTAATATAATCAATGTTTGCAATTATGTGCTATTATAAGGAGAACAGATTCTTATTGAAATTATGCAAATAACTATATTGCCAAGAAAATAAAAATGTTCACTGAAAGCTTCTGAATTCTGGAGGAATCGGGTAGGGAGAAAAAGACAAATGATTCAATTTTGCTTACAAGGGTATAATTTACCAAACTGCTCTAAGCTTAAGAGAGAAAAACAAATTTTCCTACATTTGGAGAAACAAAACTTAAAAAACAAAAAACCAGCAATGTTTCAAATGTAAAAGTCATAGGGCTTCCCTGGTGGTGCAGTGGTTGAGAGTCTGCCTGTGATGCAGGGGACCCGGGTTCGTGCCCCGGTCTGGGAGGATCCCACATACCGTGGAGCGACTGGGCCTGTGAACCATGGCCGCTGAGCCTGCGCATCCGGAGCCTGTGCTCCACAACGGGAGAGGCCACAACAGTGAGAGGCCCGTGTACCACGAAAAAAAAAATCATAAAATGGGGCTTTCCTGGTGGCACAGTGTTTAAGGATCTGCCTGCCAGTGCAAGGGACATGGGTTCAAACCCTGGTCCAGGAAGATCCCACATGCCGCAGAGCAACTAAGCCCACGTGCCACAACTACTGAGCCTGTATTCTAGAGCCCATGAGCCACAACTACTGAAGCCCATGCACCTAGAGCCCATGCTCTACAACAAGAGAAGCCACTGCAATGAGAAGCCCACGCACCACAACGAAGGGTAGCTGCCATTCGCTGCAACTAGAGAAAGCCCACACACAGCAACAAAGACCCAATGCAGCCAAAAATAAATAAACTAAATAAATTTATTTTTAAAATCATAAAATATTATAACCATCTTCTTCAGTTTACTTAGTCCCATGTAATTAATTCTTGTTTTGTTTGATCTTTTGTTAGAAGTTTTATGAAACCGTCAATTTCTCCATTAGGGTTTTGTAAATCCTTACTCAGTTCAGTGTAATGATTTGAAATTCATCAGAAACTTGTGTTCTAGAATACTTGTTAGATCCTTTTCCATGAATTTCTCTGAACATGAAACACATTTTCAGGAAGCTTTTGTAAAAGCATCTGAGTAAAACCATTGTCTAAGTAATAAAAGACAAATATCCATTACTAAAAATTTGATTCATTCTAATGGAATTGACAAGAAAAGTTATCTCTGTGACACAAAACATTTAAGATAATAACTAGAATTATGACTGATAACATTATACTAGGACATATCCAATTTTAGGAATTTCATATACTTTCGAGAACATTTATATTAATAACATTCACCTTTATGATATAACCTAGAGTTTATGATCATTTATTTAGCAATGCTTCCCATGTAAGTAACATACCAAATAAGCCTAATGAGTTTCATAGCTCTCTTTTCTAATAAGATAAAACAAATCTTTTAGGGTGTTCCAAGGGGCCTCTGGAAAACCTGAACATTATTTCCAGGTCAATAAGACTTCATTTAGAATTTGACTTAGGGGAAAATCTACTTTTTCAAAAATAAAAATGTTTTAAAACACTTTGTCAAATATGATCATATGTCACTGTGAATTAATATTTAGTTATCAATTTAATCAAAGTGACAAAGATTCACATGTAAATACAGACAGTTAAATAGTGTAAAAAGACTTAGCTCTTTTAATATTGAAAGCACTCAGTTTTTCTTCAAAATTATCAGACTCATCAAGACAAAATGTACAATATTTGTTTTGCTAGACAGATTACATTAAATGTAAAAAAAAAAGTCTTTGTTTATAATTTCTCATTAAGAGCAGACCAATAATTAAGAAAATTTTGCAAAAAGAGAGAAAAAACAAATTTTAATTTTCTACCAGCTTACTTTGGATATTAAAACTCAATCACTTTATTAAATCCATTCCAATCTTAGACCTGACTACACATAAAATTCCTTTCTAAAGATTCCTTTTTAACAAACCTCTAACAACTTTCTCTGCCCATTTTGATTTGTCCCTTGTTCTCTTTCCCATTTAGAAGTTACCAGCTTTAGGACAAAAATCACTTAACAAAGTTTTTACATGAACAAAAACGTCTCCATAGCTTACACTTTTTCTTACCCCAAAACATATTCTAATTTCCTTATAATTCCTAGTAGCTTTAACCACATATATTATTTACAATTCTTAATCCTTTGAAGCTTTAATTTTTTTGTAAAGATAAAGTTAAAAATTATTAACTGTGTAAGTATTTTGTGGCTTGGCAAACTTATAAATACATTTCATAATTTCTAGAAACATATTCTACTTCATAGTGCAAGCTTTTACTGAAGCACAAGACATGTTTACTAATAGAACCAAACATATTTAGTGTGTAATAATAGGTCAAAAGTAGGTAAACTTAGACTCGTGCAGCAATTAATATTTCAGTATTTTGTCTTAGTTGGAAATGATCTAGACATTCAATTCATTTAATTTAGCTTAGCAAAACTCTAAGGGTACAATTTATCAAAGACATTTAGAAAACTATTTAAGTTGACATAGCAAAAACAATTATTGCTAAAAAAAGTTTACCTAAAAGAATTCTTATCTTATGTCTATTTAATTAATTTGTTCTTAACAATCACTCAGATTACTCATGACAATTTCATAAGATGTTAAAGTAGTGTTAGCCATCATCTTAAATTATTATTATTATTACTGTTTTCTGAGAAATTTTGTAAAAGAGATAACATGAGCTTATTTGACTTTTAGTAAAACTACCTAGCATAAAGCTATTATACTTAATGCTGATAACTCTTAAGATATGTCTGTATTAATTAATCCATTAAACCTGAACTAGATTTTACTTACCAAAAAATATCCAAGATCTTGTGAATTTGAAAAATATTTGTATTCGTTTTTGTTATATTTTTGAGAATTTTTAGATTGCTTGTTGGGATAAATTAAGTTTACTCACTCAGATAGCTACAGTCTTTTATCAGTTATGGAGAAGACTTTTAAGTCTTCTTGCCCTTTAAGTGTACTTGCCCTTGATAAACAATTTTAAGGAGACTGTGATTTAGAGTTTGAGCAAGAGAGGGTTTTTTTGGTGGTTTTTGTTTTAAAAAAACCACCTCTTTCCTATTTTTTCTTTAAATTTTAGTTTCAGGTTCTAACAATTGAGATAATCTGGGCTCAGTCTCAGGCAATGTGGCTGTGTTTACATTTCAGAGACATGATAAGATTTATAACTTTAAGGGACAGAGAAAAAAATGTAAATTTTCTTCTGTGAGTTTTGGAGTGTATTTTTCTATTATCATAAGTCTCAGGGTAATTATTATTTTAAAAACTTTTTCTTCTTAAGTACAGGACAATTTTGCTCCAATTATCCTCAACTTTTATAATATCTACAAGAATTTGAGAGGAATAGGTTTCAGGGTTGGTGAAGATAAATGGGCCTTGACTTGTTCCTAAGTTGCATTTCTGGTTTTGTAGAGATTTGGAAGACAAAGATAATTGTTTCTATTAGCTCTTGAATATTAGCTTCCAACTGATCTTTTCCTAATTATTTGTAGGAGGGCCTAAGGAATTGCTGAGGAGATGGGGCAATTTTTAAAATTTTTCTCAAAAAGGGGAATTCACGTTGGATCTTTATTTTAAGTCTAATTTCTGTTATTTCATCTTAATAATGATTCCCTAAGGCTAGCTGTTATACATTATTTTTCCTTTCAATTTGATCCTTCCATAAATACCAATATGACAGCTGTTCATGATGAGAGCTCTCAAAAAGGTAATCTTTTAAATACAGCAAATTTAAAGGATCCATCATCTGGCCATTGAGGAGTAAGACCTTTCATTAATTTCAAATAGTGACTCAAATCAGTAAGGCTTTTTATGGAACGACCCAGAGGTAACTTTTCAGGCTTAGAATAAATCGTTACCATGGATGAAATAAGCATACTTTCAGATGGAGAAGGCACGGATGGTATAGCCCCTATAATGTGAAAATTCATTTCCAAGGATAATCTAAGAAAGCAAAGGCCTTCATTGCACAGGCAGTAAGGGTGGTATAGTGCAAACTGTGTCCCTGGTCTCTCCTGGGAATTTGAGGCACCTCTGATCCCAAACCTACTAATCTGTGACATCAGGCATATGCTGCTGGAATGGGACTTTTCCAACACTTACAAGGTAATGAAGGTTGAAACAACAAAGGCCCCTTATGGACTGGGTGCCCTTAGGACAAACTCCTCTGACAGCTGGCACAACAAGACTAGAGTGTGCTGTTTATGACTTTGTGTCTCAGAACCCCAGTCAATTCAACTGGTTACCAGATGCACCCCAGTAAATACACCATCCAGATGGTGGAGACCAGAGAGAATATTCTCACTGGACAAAAAGCCAAACTCTCAGGACATAGAAAAATACAGAAGGAAAAATCTCATCCAGTTTTTATATAGAGGACTGACAGCAAAGTTTGTCTTAGTAGGCACTGGACTGGAGAGAACTGGTAACTCACCAGTCTGTGAGGCTGTCTCAAACAGCAGGCTTATAGGGCCTATGCCTGTATTCTGCCCTATGGTTCTTTCTTCTTATGAAACATGACTCAGGAGACAGAGACAAAGAAAAACAGTGACTATCTCTGGGAGGAAAGGATGAAGAAAAACTGAGACGAGATTACTCATTTCCAAAAACCAGATTTTCTATGTCACAAGGATCTTGCTTGATAAGTATTTTCTTCTGCTAATCTAAATTTAGAGATAGATAAAAGGAGACTCTTAAGCACTTTCCCTCCCACCAGACCTTACAGGCCTGGGAAGTTGAGGAGATAAGAAATTTTACCTTCTGCTGGCCTTTGTCATGTGTCCTAGGATCTCTCAGCTGCAGCAGTCTTGTGGTGGGAAGCAGGGTTTAGCCAGCCTCCTGGTTGTCTTGTCAGCTGTTGAGGAGGAAGAAATGTCCCTGCCAACCTTCTTGAGTTAAAGAAGTAACAAGGTTTATACAGCCTTCTTGACCCTGCATTCCCTATCTCTGGTGCTAATGATGTCTTTCTACCTCCTGGTACAGGGAGGGCACCATTCACATGAGATATTAATTTCCTGCTTTCATGGAGACAGATAGGAAGGTCAGTGTGTCTCTCTTGCATCAGTCATTTCTTCAGTAACTTTAATTCAAAGTAATATTCCACTGAGGCATATTTTGGAGCATCCTGCCCTGGGCACCAACAAAGTCAAATGGTTTAGAGAGAAAGCAAGTCCCTTTGTCAGCAGTGACCTGTGCTCATGGTGATTGTTATTCCATCTCCACAATACCACTGGGCTGGGTGCTCAAGAAACAGAGCTGGGAAAACATGGCTCCTGTCTCTTATAATTTATAGTACCAATGTTTCAAAGAAAAACTTTTATTTAGTGCCTCCTTTGTGTTAGACAATAATGCTGGTATATTTTCAAGATATACAAATAATAGAAAGAGACATGTATGGTACTTGAATTGTAGTGAGACATTAATAATTTTCCGCCCCAAAAAATCTTTTTCTTTATACGTATAAGGAAAAAAAAATGTAGGTTCATTTTGGATAAGATAAAGAAAATTTATGAAGTGATAAATCTAACCTGAGAAAGTAGAAAAGAACACAGTACACAGGCTCTGAGCATTCTACTCACAGAAAATATTGTCCTGTTCTTTTGCAATATGGACTTGTTCCCCTGTCCCTATGGCTGCCTCTTCCCCTCTCTGTTTCTGCCCCTCTTCTCTCTCTCCCTCACACATACAATTTTCCCCTACAGAAAAACCCATTGACTAAATGCTAATTGGCAGGCACTGTGCTCAAACTGAAGCTACAGTGGTGAGTTAAAAACAGAGATCATTTTTCCATCCTCATCAAACGTATATTCCAAGATGGAGAAAGTGAATACTAACCAAAGAGTCACACAACCATAATATTGCAACCACAACTAACAACCATAACCACGGAGTTAAGCTAAGCAAGCCACTATTGTCAGCTTTCTCTCAACCCTCAGTAGAGTGTGTTCCACTTAAAGGCCTTGAGTAAGTCAATATTCTGTTGAGAAAATCCAGGAAATTTCTCAGTCTTCCACATCTGAAATTGTGCAGTTTGGAATGTCAGGAACAAGAGTGAGGGGAAAGGTCATTCAGTACTGCAGCTAACCAGTTTCTCTCTTTCTGACTGCTGCAATAACCTCCTAGTCTATCCTGTGTTTACTCCCATTCCTCTGGCCTGTTCACAGAGCTGCCAAAGTGGTCCCTTAAAATTTAAGCCTGATTGTGCCACTCTATACTCAAAATCATCCAGTGAATTCAATTTAATTACAATAAATCCAAAGTTCTCACCAAGGCCTCAAAGTCCTTTTTGATCTGTTCTCCCCTTCTCCCATGTCTCTCTTGGCCTCATTCCTACCACTCTCCCCCTTGTTTTCTGTAATCCAGCCAAACTTGCTTCTTCTCCAGCTTTTACTAAAACACTACTAAGTAGAAAAACAATTTAATTTAAATTGGGCCAAAAATTTAATAAGACACTTAACCAAAGAAGACACATGAATGGTAAATAAGCAACATTTTAAAATGTTCAGCATTATTAGTCATCAAAGAAAAATTAAAACCACAATGCAAATAACTTCACATCTACTAGAATGACTAAAATTAAAAAGATTGATAGCATCAAATGTTAGTAAGGATGGAGAACAACCAGAAGTCTCATACATTCCTGAAGAAAATGTGAAATGATGTACTACTTTGGAAAACAATTCGGCATTAATACAACCCCCTAATTTCACCCCCTAGGAATTTAAATGAGAAAAATATGTCCACACAAAATGTGTACATGAACGTTCATAGAAACAACTTTATTCATGATTGTGAAACTGAGTAGGATCCTGTGGGGCCTTCCCAGTGACAGACTCCCAGTGTTCCCTGCTTCTTGTTTGTAGAACAAAGCTTTAGTCTCCTAGGCCCCCCTTGATTTCCAAAGAGCAGTTAATGATTATAGAACTGACCAAATTCAGAAACAAAGGAAAAGCAGTCAAGCAAGAAAAGTAACAATAGATTGAAAAACAGTGTTGTCTCTATCCCTTTCTCCTCAAGGGATATAGATAACAGTCTGACACATATCCTTGATGTGGTGCTCCAAGGACAATGGTGCTTCAAGGACAAAGGACAACCCTCTCTGAAAAAGTGTCAGTGTTACACCCCTTATCAGACCCTTAATTGCCCTCCCCACCATGTTGTGATGGTTATGAAATTCCTGAGCCCAGCTGGGCGATGAGACCTGTCCCAAATAAGAAAAGGCATCTTCCCTGTCCCACTGCCACTCTATAGAAGGAAAGTATATGTGCCTCGACCAATTAGTAAAAGAAATTTTCACCTTGAGCATTCCTTTGTTTTCTGGCTATAAAAACTGATCAATAGCACATGTTTGGGGTCCACTCCCCCAGACTACTAGGAAGTCAGCCTGCTGTTCTGGCAGAGACACTCTCCTCTAATAAATTCTATCTTCTTTACATTCTGCCTTGTGTCTGGAAATTCTTTTCCAACCCACGTATGGACCACGACACTTGAGCGTTTTCTGTAGACACTAAGGCTCTCCACCTGATGGAGGATTTGACTACATGCTGATCACAAGCATGTAGGTCCCAGACTGGTTGGAACAAGAAGGCTGATGATTAAGGTTCCCAAAACATCACCCTGTCACTTCTCCACCAACTAATCAAAAGAATGTCCATGAACTGATAATTCACCCTGAGACCCTCACTCCTAATGTTGTCTTTAGAAACACTTGCCCAAAAGTCTTCAGGGAGTTTGGGTCTTTTGAGCATTAGCTGCTTGTTATCCTTGCTTCACATCCTGCAAATAAACACTGTACATTCCTTCACCACAACTGGTATCAGTAGATTGGCTTTGCTCTGCATTGGGTCAGTGAATCTGTGTTTCGTTTGGCAATAATTTTGGCAACCATGAAGGGGCCACCAACCCTAGTGGGCATCTCAACCATAGCACACTGGCCCCTGACCAGTGACAGCTCATGGATACGACTCAGCAGCTGCTTGAGCACCTTTGTCTCAGAGATGGCCCTGAACACTTGCCACTGAGCAGGCATCATTGGCCCATGGCACTTTTGATTTCTGTGGTAAAGGGAAAAAGATACATGCTTTGCTGGTTGAGATTTCTCTAGTAAGTAGTGGAACTTGTGTGTGATAATACCAGGGTATTCATTCTCTTAGCCATTTGGGTCTGTCAGTGGCTAAACATTTGTTGGGATTTTCCCTTTTGGGCTGAGGATTTTGAAACCCTGAGAGACTGCATTTGTTTGTTTGTTTGAGATTTTAAGATTACCAGCCATAAACAACTGAGAATGGGTAATCAGAGCTCTGTTTCATCTTATATTCCCTACGGTGTATTTTGCAGAATTGGGAAATTCTTAGCTCTTAGTTTCATGGGCTCATACCCATGAAAAGGAGAAGGTGATATCTTTCTAAAAATCATGTGGTCACAGTATTCTTTAGGCTCTGGAGAATAATGCCCCAGATGGGGCACTTTTTGACATTCTAAATCTTGTTTTTGCATATGAAAAAGCTGGCTTGTTAAAAGTATCTCTTCACTCTTCTGACCAGAAGGAAACAAATCTTACTAGGAGGAACTTACATTTTTCTCCCTGTGCCTTTGAAATGTAAATGTTCTACCCTGGGCTCTAATGTACTCTCACTCACTCTTGTCTATACCATTGCCAATTCCTGAGACTGAGGGGGAAAAAGGGAGAAGAGTCCTTTTAAAACTCAGGCAGGAAAACTGTGAGATCTCTGTTTGTCTGGAATGTATGTATGTCCATGTGTACATTATAACTATATCTCTTTTCCTTTGGATGGTATTATCAAAGTTAGTTTGTAAATGAGCTCTATTTAATTGACTTAAAGGAAATTAAGCACTTACAGAAATTCTCAGAAATATAAAAGAAACTAACTTGAATGAATTTCAGATTCATGTGATCTGAAAAATATTCAATATTCAATTTGGGATAATGGCTGACTTGGTCTAATGTCTCATAAAGTTTTCTTGGGTAATCTAAACATAATTTTTGAGAACAAGTGAATAAAATAGAAGTAAATGAGACAAGAGTTTTTAGGTGAACTCTGGGAATAATTATGTTTTAGGAATGTCTACTTAAAAATAGCTTTTCTGGAAGTTTTAGTAACTTGAAATTTTAGAGTTTAACTAAATTAAGCTAAATGATGAGAATTCATTGAATATCGAGGTCTTTTCCAAATAAAATGATATACTGAACTATTAATTACTAAACATTGGCTTCCTTTCACAGAGAAAGTAAAGATATTTAAGACTATTAATAAATATGTTTGGTGTCACACTGAGACATTTTCCATAAGAAAGTACATATTTTTAGAAATAATAAATAGCATTTATTTATAAATTTGCCAATCTACAGAATGCTAATGTAAAGAACAGCTCATAATTGCTTACTTCTTAATTTTCACTAGGAATTTAGGTTTTTAAGACTTGAGAATTCTAATTAAATATGTAATTAAAGCCACTAGAAATAATGAGAACATTTTCGTATACAGGGTAATAGGGTGTGTGTTTTCATTAAAAGAAGGTATGAAGAATAGGAATTTATTTTGTTAAAGAAAAAGGAAGTAATTTTGTCTTAAAGCTGGTTATTTCTAAAGAGGAAATAAAATAAAGGGCAAGTTAATATGAATATAGAAAGTTGTAGATTTCTGGGGAAAAAGTAATCTTTAGAAAGAAATTCTATGTGTTGTCAGGACTCACTAAGATTAGAATGAATTTAATTGAGTAAATGAATTTTAAGATTAAAAGTAAACTGGTACAAAAACTTAAAAATTTTTTCTCTCTCTGTTAAGAGAAAAAAGTTTTCTTGGAATATTGATTTGCTTTTGATTACAGATTGTAAATTTTCTTTACCTTTTAAATAATCTGTTATAACTTTCTCTATTTGCTTTTAAAATCTTTCATTGTAACTTTGGTTAAATGGATACACATTGTTTCACAGTGATCTGTAATCCTATTTGACCAAGTGTCTTGAAACTTTTTAACATTTTGGATAAACTTCTCAAGGATAGAATCCTAATGAAAGATATTTTGACCTCTTGATAGTTTTGGGATGTTTCAGAGGACCCCTAAGTCATCTCAAAGAGAGATATTAAACTAATTAGGATTATTTGGTATGTTATGGGAGGCACTGTCAATTGATTAGAGATAAATGTATCTCCAACATTTTAGGTTATACATTTAGATTATACTAAATATCATTAATATAGATATTCTTATGTTATATGAAATTAAATAAAATTTCTAAAATTTGAATATGTCAAATTTGTATGTTACAGAAGTAAACATATTTTTTTGTCAATTGCATTTTAACCAGCTCTTTAACTGTGTCTTTTTAAGTCTTTTTATCATTCATAGATGCTTTTGCAAAAGTGCTTCATCTTCAGGAAGATTCATACTAAAGACTTTCTGACAAGTGCAGGTTTCTGATAACTTTCAAATCATACCGTTGAATTGGGTAAGAAATTAAAGAATTCTAATGGAAATCCCGATGGTTTCATAAAGGTTAAGGCTGCAAACTGTAAACAGCTCAAATGTTCATCATCAAGTGAATGAGTAATTCACATCAGCAATAAAGGGGAATGAAATATTAATATACATAACATGGATGAATCTCAAAACATGCTGAGTGAAAGAAAACAGGAACCAAATACACACTGTTAGATTCTATTTATGGAAATTTGAGAATGGGAAAACTATAGTCACTGAAAGCAAATCATCATATCACTTTTGTAGGAAGGTGAGGATTGACCACAAAGCAGCCTAAGGAAACTTTCTGGGTAATGGAAATTTTCTGTATCATGATTGTGGTAGTGATTACACAAATGTACATATTTGTCAAAATTTATCTAACTGTGCTATACACTTAACATGAGTGCTATTAGTTGTATGTAAATTGTACCCCAAAAGGGGTGATTAAAAGGAAATATATATTATGTATGACATATAAATATATGTTTACATATATTACATATATATCATGACAATAGAATAAAATATGTTCTTAGTGATTAAATTGCCATTTAGCCAACATCCAGAATGCCAAACATCCTTATTTTTTTCTTGTTTTTCCTTTCTCTAACCTCTCAAAAAGCATCATTTTTAAGTCACATCAACATTGCTGATTAGATTGGCAGTAATTTGAAAACACAGAAGACATTCCTTTTACAAATATAAACAAAAGCTTCTTTCATCTGCTCTCTAGATCTTTTTATTCTTATGCCACATTCTTTACACCAGTTGACCAATTGAGTTAGGCACTCATTTCCTTTTTCACAAATCTTTGTTGTGTTTCTGCTAGTTCTGCATTAGGGACTATTAAGGAGGAAAACCACTGACACAAAATGGTTTCATTTGTGCTGAAGCCCACGATACCACGCATATATTTAATGCCTAACCTACTTGCAATTTCGACCTTCACCAGAAATGTTATCTTAATTCTGAAATCTGGAATTTTCTGGTCAGCACCAATGTGGTAATCTGTCACAGGGGCCCTCTCCATCTCCCCCAAACCAAGAAGAAGAGGCAATCTGCATGATAAACTCAAGGCTTCCCTTCCCTACAAAGAGAAGATAGTACTGGTCCCAAATAACCTTTTTTTCTTTTGCTAATGACTTTCTTGCCCACCCTCCTTTCTATAAAAACCTTCCACTCTGTATAACTTCTCAAAGTGCCCTTCTATTTACTAGATGAGATGCTGCCCAATTCATAAAGCATCAAATGAGGCCAATCAGATTTTCAAATTTACTCAGTTGAACTTTGTTTTTTAACAAGACATGATCTTAAACAAGATAAACATTGCCCCTGTTTTCATCTCAGGTGGCCTCAGCCTGCAGCTGCTTGAAGCAGGATTTTGGTTCCTGGCCAGAGATTGAAGTCAGGCCGGGGCAGTGAAAGCACTAAATCCTAGCCACTAGACCACCAGGGACTAGTGGCCAGTGACAAGTTCCTGGCCTGTCTGCTGTGTAGAAATGAATTTCCACAGACATGGAAAGTAGTGAAACAAGTAAAGTGTTTATTAGGAGGACAAAGAATACATGTGGCTAGACACATGGGTGGGCTCAGAGAGAGAGTTGCGCTCACTTGGTAGTTTGAATCACTTTTATGGGGAATTTCTTCCAGGTTTCCTTTGACCAATCATCTTGCTTTGCCTGGTTCTGAGTCCATATTTGGTATACCTCAGGTTCCTCCCGTGTTCATGTGCATCTTTTAGCCAAGATGGATTCTAGCGAAGAGGCCTATGGGTAGTTGACATCACTTACAATGGGGTGGTGCCCTCTCCGTTTTTGACCTCCAAGGAACCTTTCTGCACATGTGTAGCTGGGAAGGTCTCCTTGACTACGAGAATGAGGAACATCTAGTCTTTTATCTCTTATCTGGGCAGGGCACAGCCTCCTTTCTCGATTGCACTGTTATTGATATTTTGGAGTTTCTGTCCAGAGGGAATGAACTCCTGCTGCTTACCCTGGGGCCCATCTATCTCCTGCCTCACTTTCACAGAACTCACAATCTGCTATGAGAGACAGTCAGAATATGAGCACACACACACAAATAATTTTAAAGCCCGATAGATTTGAAGTCAATAGAAAAGACATTGAGGGCTTCCCTGGTGGCACAGTGGTTAAGAATCTGCCTGCCAGTGCAGGGGACACGGGTTCAAGCCCTGGTCCAGGAAGATCCCACATGTCGTGGAGCAACTAAGTCCGCGAGCCACAACTACTGAGCCTGCATGTTACAACTACTGAAGCCCATGAGCCTAGAGCCCGTGCTGTGCAACAAGAGGAGCCACCACAATGAGAAGCCCTCACACCGCAGCAAAGAGAATCCCCCGCTTGCCACAACAAGAGAAAGCCCACGTGCAGCAACGAAAACCCAATGCAGCCATAAATAAATAAATTAATTTTAAAAAAATTTTAAAAAAGACATTGAAAAAGAAATGGGCCTCCTTTTGATAAGGAAGTCAGAGGTTTCTCTGTAACTTCTTTTGAGAACAATAAGCCATGTCTTTTCCTTCTTCTACATTTTCTCTCCCCACTGCTGACCCCAACAAAATGCTGAAGACAGAATTTGCACTCAATAGATTACTTTTTAAATTGATGTAAAAGTATAAACTATATTTATGTGCCTTAAAGTATGGAAGGGCATATATTTGGAGCATAAAATCTCAGTATCTGCTGGAAATATCACATAATTGATGAATATAAAACTAATTATATAATAGGGAAATTAAAAAGAAATTTCAGGCTGTGTAGAGACTAAATTAAGAGAACAATAACATATATAATAGCTGAATATTTTGGCATTTGAAATTGGAATTTAAAAAATAGATAAGAGAGGAAGAAATAGGAGTCAATTAATAACTGAAGGACAGAGGGGGGATAGGTAGCTTATTTAGCTAATTTCTGCCTTTTTAGTTGCAGAAAGTATCAGTTTTGAAACCTGATATGGTTGCAATGTATTAGTTCTGCACAAAGTGCTTGCTAGGATGAGTTTCCCCACACCCACAGTTTGGGGATAGTGCTTTACTCATAACTCATCTTTCATGCATTTGCCTAAATTCTTGTGGAATACAGCTGGACGTGCAGCTCATAAATATGACCTTTGGATGTGTTTTAAACACTACTGAACTCCATTTTAATTTTACATATTAAAGCCTCTGGGCTCTATTTACTCTTTCATTATATAACATTCATTTATCTTATGAAAAACGCTGTGATTCACTGTTGGTCTAGCATTTTTTTTTTCACTTATTTGGATGATTTTTAGAATCCAAACTGTATTGTTATTTATCTTGGAAAACAGAAACACTTTCGGGAGTCAATTCTCTGAGTCTCAAACCCCTCACCTGACACCCTCTTGTGGTGCTGTGACCTGGGGGGAGGATACAGCAGGATCTGCAGGTGGAGAGGCCTAGAGAGCTGAGGGTATTATGGGTCTGCTTTATCTCCAAGATTAGTCAAGCCCCAAATTATAGTGTTGAGGGAGAAACTTTTCACGTAATGAGGTATGGGGAAGTCATTTAGGCTTATACATGGTTCAGTGTAAACTTTGTGTGAACTGAAAGAGCCTGTCAAACACACACAGCACATCTGCTTTAACCATTAAGGAAAAGAAATGTCTGATTCAAAAAGAAGGATAAATGACTCCCTTCTTATGATGCCCATGTTAACACCCTCTCGAAGATGAGGTTCCTTTCCCACGTGCCAGGACCCTACTGTCTCACTAGATATGTCCTCAATCTGTCTCTTTTGAAATCTTTAAGGAATAGACCCCTGTCATGTTTGATGTATGTTCTTTGTTCTGATAAAGTATAAGACTACCATGCTTCAGTGGAGAAGTTCCTTAGAGCCTTTTGAGGGGCTGCCTCCCAGATTATAGCCCTCAGCTTGGCTCAAATAAAACTATTTTCTGTTCCTATTATAAATTCTTTATTAGTTCCCTCCACAGTGTGTTATTCCTTATGAAGTCCAGCTGTTCTAGGCTGACACCAAGCCACCCTGAAGCAGCCATCGTGTCTTCATTGCCTCTTTCTCACATCTGGGTCCTTGAAGGTTGCTGAGATCACACTTGCTTGTCTGTGTCCATGGAACCCAGGGCAGAGCCCAGGTCCTCCCACCAGGGCCCTGGATTCTGGTACCAAACCCAGGAGAAGGTGTGCTCTAGTGATATCAGCCTGACCTGGCACCAAGGCCAAGATCGTCATGTGTTTTTTCCCAGACTTCTTCTGTGGGAAAGGGTTTTGTGACGTTTTGTTTTCCCTAGTTCACCCTAGAGAGATGCAAGGAGGAAGTCTGATGCAGACTTTCCAGCTTACAAACATCTGAGGGCTGTGTCTCAGGTCAGGATCAATGTTCCCTTTTCCATGGGCATTCAAGTCAGTGAGGCAGCCTGACTTGAGGGCCAGGACTCTGCCTCTGGAGTTGATGGCTGAAAGCTGGGGACAGGGCCGCTGCAGTTCTTCCCAAGGGGAATTAAAGGCCAGAAAGCCCATGTTTCTGCAGGAGTCTGATCATCGCCTGGAATATATGCCAGTTAACATATAATTTCTTTATCCTATTTATTCATTATTGTTATTTCTCATTGTACTTTGGGACTCAATTTTTTATTGTTATAGAAATCCAATGTTTTCAAAGATTCTCCCTCAAGGATTCTACTGTTAACATTTTTCATTAAGAGAAATGCCCGTCTATTCCAATCTTTTTTCCCTCCATTATTTACTGTGTCTTTTCTAGGTCTTGTCCTTGTCTCCTGGGCCACAGTCAGTAATGTCTCCACTTATGTATTCTGAGTGTGTGATCATTTGGTCCAAGGGATTCTGCTGAATGAAGTATAAATTCTGATATCTTTCTCTTGCAAACTTTCAAAACCTACAAATAAAATGAAGATATGGGCAATATAAAATGAAAATATGATTTTCCATTCTTATTAATATCTATCTCTATATTTCAATAGAATTCAATTATTGGCCCCCAATGACTATATTTTTCAAAAGAATTCCCTAAATAATTACCAGTAATTCACTACTCCAATGTAATGTAGAAGATATTCTTAGTGTATTCTTCAAATTCATGTTGATGGAATGCTCAAGTTCCCTATATCAAATTGAGCTCCTATATTCCCTCTGAATAATAAAACTAAGATATGTTTGCTAAAGGTTGTTGAAAAACAACATTTTAGCTTGACATGGATGGTACAAATATAGTATCACTAAGGGTGAAAATTTAGTATATGTCCTGTGGACTACCAGTTTCATGTTCCACAATCACAATCAAACCATTTAAATACAGAATTATTTCCTAATTCTGTTAAATAAACCTCATTATAAATAACAAGCATTTTGAAAGCGTTAAATTTTTAACTATAGCTAATTAATTTGTACCTTTGCTCCTCTATCAACAAAAATTGACTTTCATGGTTAACTCAGTTAAAAAATAAAACAGCACAATAGGAAAGAAGTAAAATATCTCCACTGCCTACAATATATAATAATATATATAAATATGTTGATGAAAAAACGTGGGTCTGCTCTCCCATGTGCAGTAAAGCAAATCTACTGACACCAGGTTATGGCGAAGGAAAGTGCAGCGTTTATTGCAGGTGCCAGGCAGGGAGTTCAGGTCAGGTAGTGCTCAAAACACCTGAACCCCCTTTCCTGATGGGTTTTATGAAAGCATTTTTAAATACCAGGTGAGAGAGGGGAATCACAGGGTATGTGATCAGCTCCTGCACAATTCTTTGATTGGTTGATGTGAGGTAACAGAGCAGTGTCACAGTGGTTAACATTATCAATCCTCAGGCTCCAGTAAAAGATCTCCTACTTAAAACAGTTTTAAAAGTTAAAAAAAATAAACATTAACTGAGTAGAGGGAAGGTATCCTCAATTTCAGAACAGTGTAAAGTCAGCAAATATCACAACTGATGCACCCCTTGAAGATACTGATCTTGACTGGTTGCAATTTTTAAGAAAACACATTTGGGTAAAATTAACTCTGCACTTAAAAAAATTGAGTCACAGGTTTTAGGTTTTCTAAATGCTCTAAAAGTACTTATTTTTCCTTTCCAAGAAGGGACTTTCAACCTCCCCCAAAGTAAAAGGGCAGTGCCTCTTGTATTGCTTCTCTCACTGAACACACCGAAGAAAAATTGCATCATGTTGGTGTCTATCTGAATAATGTGCTCAGGACTCTCCCTGAGTCATTGCATGGTTCTCATTTGCACGTGGGAGCCAATGGGTCTAAGTGCTGGCCACCACAAGATGTGCCACTATGGCATGTGGATTATTTTGAGCTGAAAACAATCAAGGCCCAAAAGACTCAGGAAAAGCCTTTGAACTTCCCCCTTATTGCCTAAAATAATTTAAAACAGGAGGCCTGTCCCAGGAAGAAGCTATCACTAGAGATAAATGTAGTATAATACTAGGTGTGGTAGAACAGGAGGAACGTTGAAAAGCCCATTTGATCAAAATCCTCTCTGTCTGGCTTCCCTGGTGGCGCAGTGGTTGAGAGTCCACCTGCCGATGCCGGGGACACGGGTTCGTGCCCCGGTCCGGGAAGATACCACGTGCTGCGGAGCGGCTGGGCCCATGAGCCATGGCTGCTGGGCCTGTGCGTCTGGAACCTGTGCTCCGCAAGGGGAGAGGCCACAACAGTGAGAGGCACGCGTACCACAAAAAAAAAAAAAATTCTCTCTCTGTCTCATTGTCTTTGGATAGATCAGCAAACATTTGTTTACCAAACATTAACTCTTTTTAACTTCCTGTGAATTACCTTACTTCCCCTTGAAATTTCAGACCCATACCTCCTTCTGATGCCGAAATTTGGCCTCTGTGCACTGGTATGGAATCGAATTCGGTGGCAGAGTTTGGGTGAAGTAGAAAAGAATAGGTTTATTGCATTGCCAGGCAAAGGGGGACACAGCAGGCTAATGCCCTCAAAACTGTGTGTCCCAACCTGGGGGGATTTGGTGAGGAGTTTTATAGCAATGGTTCAAGGTCAGGGTTGCTGATAAGAATTATGGTGTGTTCAGGGCCTGCAATCCTTTAATCTGGCCTCAGGTGGTCTCCTGATGAGCTTCTATGCTTCTCAAGGTTATCAAACTGTGACCTTCTCTCTAGAATGAAGGATGCTTCATCAAGTAGTTAACATCTTCCATTTGTTGGGGGTTTGAGTTCTGTAGAAGAGCTCAAAGTTATTGTTATATGTTTCCCTTGAGGCAGAACCAGGATCTTGTCCCAAAGCTGCACTATTGTTTCTTGACAGTTCCTCCCTTGCCTCTGCAGCATCTCGCTTCCCTGATTAGCAACTATTTGACCCTACCCTTTGGAATTCAGGGAAGGTTGTGGAGGCTGAAGCCTAGTCCCTGCAAACAAGAAATGGGGGACACAGAAAGACTTTAGTGCCCAGGAGCGCCACAGGGTCCTGCTCAGCTTCACTTCTCTTTAGTCAAGAATATATATATGTCACCTTGTCTTGCTGTCTTTGGAATTCTTCATACTTACGTGAATTCCCCATGTGCACATAATAATTTAATTTTCTCTTGTTAATCCGCCTTATGTCATTTTCATTGCCAGCCAAAGAGCTAATGTTACCCAAAAACCTGGGTTTGCCTCTTGGTGGGCGTCAAGCTGAAAGGCACAACAAAAACAAAGATTGGGAGAAGAAAGGATTTGTTACTTGCAGCAAGTAAAGAGAACACCGGGGGTCTTTCCCAAAGCAGTGTCTTCCTGAACAGCAAAATGGGGGAATTTTTAAGCTAAGGGTATATGCATATTCATGAAGGGGTTTGGGTGGTCCACAGAGTCCAAGCTTTAGTGGACTGAAGTCATGAGGGTCAGAAAAGGTCAATATCATCATTCCTTATGTTCCCAGTTGATCAGGCTAATCTTTACCATTGAAAGAGAACTGGGAGTCTTTACAATTATCTTTGTTATTGTTACTTCTTTGACCTGAAAACAGTCCTTTGATTCTGCATTATTTTGTTCCCTTAAGATCATTAATTACTGAGACCCTTTCAACGGCAAGCATCCTGGCCAGGCTTAGATTGCAAAACGGCTTAGGCCAAAAATGACCCCTAGATATACATATTATTAAACTTTTGTTTTATTTTCTCCTGTTAATCAGTCTCATGTGAATTTAATTCTTAGACCAGCTCAAAGTGTTACCTGAAAGACTTCTTTTGTTGAGCCAAAAGACACAACCAAGCCAAAGGGCAGGAGAAGGAAGGGTTTATTACTTGCAGCAAGTAAGGAGAACAGCAGGGATTTTCCCAAAACGGTGGCTCCTTGAACAGCCAAATTGGGAAAGTTTTAAACTGTCAACTGAAAAAAAAAAAAAGCACAAACTGAGAGTTGTGAGTTAAGTTTCATTTGGGGCAAAATGAGGACTATAGCCAAGGAAACAGCCTCTCAGATAGCTCTGAGGAACTGCTCGAAAGAGTTAGGGGGAAGGTCAGCATGTATGTGATTTTGGTGAAGGGGGACACATGTAATCAGGGACACATTTTGGCAGAAATTTGCTGCTAGTCACGAAATGGTGGCTGCTAGTCACAAGGAGCAGATGTCTCCATTAATGATTTTAGTGCTTTTCTAGATATGAGAAGATAAAAGAAACTGGGCTCATAAAATCTTCTGAAAATATTGAACTATCTGAAGGCCTGTTCTGCCGGGTTTTCTCAGAGCATAGACCACCTCATTCTTGATCTCAGTCCTGAATTCCATTCGGGGTGTGTTGAAGGTTGTGAAACAAAATTTATATTTTATGGCAAGACAAGAGAAATTTAAACATAAATTCTTCTCTGCCCTTTGGTCTCCTCTCTCCCCACACTGTGCACTGTGCATCTGCATTATACATTGACCAAACCTCCCCCATAGGCAGGGACACTTGCTCAACCATAAAGAGCAACATTCTCCTAACATCAACAAGACAACTCCCTCCTTAAGAGCTAACATTTCTTCTTGACCTTGTAAGGGGTTACATGACCAGCAGGATGGCACTTAGATCTGAATTATGTAAACGTTCAATAAAATGTCATTTGATGTACAGCCCTCTGTCTCAAAAAAAACTTATACACCTCCCTGGGTTTCTAATGGGCAGAACAGTTTTCAGAGTTTTCTGAGATGCTCTTCCCAGGTTATAATCCTCAAATTTGGCTCAAAGAAAAATTTCCAGTTCTCTTTTAGATCAAGTGATTACTTTTTTGTCAAGGTCAGAGACTACAGTGGCTAGTGACTTTATTCTTATAGAACCAGATGGTAAGGGACAATTTTATTTCACAAGATCATTAATTACTGAGATCTGTTCAAGAGCAAGCATCATGACCAGGCTGAGATCACAAATGATTTAGGCTTAAAATGGCTTCTCTTATGTCAAAAAGTTATATTTGATTCTTTTTCTTTGGGGACCCCCTACTCCATTTGCCTGCAGAAGGGCAGAGGAAAAGTTCTTCCTCTCTGACAGTCTTCATGACTGCCTGGAGAAACAATGATGGACTCAGGAGTTCTTCTCAGCCTCGATGTGCACAGAAATCTTTATGCCTATGGTAAAGGGGCATGGAAAGGAGAGGGTTCTCAATGTGTAGAAGTTCAGATGCTTTCAAAGGCAGGCAATGTGCCCTGCACTATAATGCCTGTTGGGCAGGAAGAAAGTTTCCTGTACCCTTCTAGATTTTTCTGGTTAGTCTAGGAATTAATTGACATGAGACAGATTAAGATTAACAGGAGAAAATCAAACAAAATTTAATAATATGTATACATGGAAGAGACCCAGGAGAACTCAGTAAATCTCCCAAATGGCTGAAATCCTCACCTTAAATACCACTTTCAACTACAGACAAAGATGTTGGGTGGAGTGGTTTGGGACTTCAAAGGGGAGGAAGGCAATTCTTCCTCGGACCTCATACGTGAAGTCACCATACCTCAAGGGGAAATTCAGTTTGCAGTACAACTTCAACTAAGGAACAGTTCTTCATGTAACACTGCCGGATATTGGAAGATACGCAGGCCCCTCGGCCGACCGAAGGCATTCCTTCATTGAGGCAGTTCGCTAGCTGCAGAACACCCTGCTTTAAAAAGTTGATTCAGTTTAGGTCACAGTGGGTAGCTTGTGTCTCTTTTACTTGTTAGAAAACACACGTATTTAGGCTGCGTGTCAATCTAGACATGGCGTCTATAGCGAAAAGCCTGGTTTTCCCATTTTGAAAGCTCCATTCTTGCAGCCGGAAAAAACCTGAAAAACACTGTTGTTGCCGTGTTTCTAGTCCCTGCAGGCATGGCTCTGAGAAAAAAAAAAGAGTTTTCTCGAAAGAAAGAGGGTGCTTCCAGGTCCTGGGTGGGAGCTCTTCCTGCCCTGCTCTAGAGCTAAGAGGAATCTCAACGGGGGCCCTAGCCTCAACGTAAGGTCTTGATTTGGCATCCAGAAGGGTAGGCGTGAAGCAGGTTCCCTGAGGCCTTAGTCGCAGTTCTGCATTCGTTTAACGGCAGCAAGTGTCTAGAGACTCGTGGCCCCGTCGCGTCAGCGCCAGTTTCAGGACAAGAACTCTGAGGACCCGCCGGCTCCCCTGGGCTTGCTGGGCCACACTCAGACCCGTAGGCCCTTCAGGGTGCCCCAGGGTAGGCCGAGGGAAGGGGAACACACTGCAGTCTACCTTGGGGGAGCTAGATGTTGATGTTCCAACTACCGAGTTTTTTTTTTTTTTACAAGAACCCCTAAATATCCTGTGCCCTCCCTTACCTCTTCAGAACAGTCCCTCAGAGCTATCTGAGAGGCTGTCTCCTGACTTAAGTCCTCAGTATGTCCTCCAAATAAAACATAATTCTCAACTTTTAGGTTGTGCATTTTTTTTCAGTCAACATTTAATTGTATGGCTCATGTAGGCACTATGCCTAAATGTAATGGGATGAGCTGTAAATTATTAAAACTAGATAAATTCTGTCAGCTCTACCACTAGCTGAGATCAGGCTTTCTTCTCTGGATACTTCTGTCATAGACCTTGGTAGATATGGGGTCTGTGTTGGTCTTAAAATTATTCTTAGAATTGTGGGGACTCATTCATTCTTTCAACAAATTTTACTGCTTATATTCTATGTGTCAGTTACAGTTCTGGGTTTTGAAATACAGAAGGCAACACACGAAAATACAAGGCTAAAACGCATTTTCTACCATATTAACTTTTTTCATTCATTAATTCATCCTTAAGTCATTCAACACGCATCTTCTTATTGAATACTGATGAGGGATCAAATGCTATGCTAAACACTGAGTATATAACTGCAAATGAGATGGATAGGCCCTGATTTTGATGTCACTACTATCTTTTGTCGTGCCATGTATTGGGACAGCTTCATTATTCCCTTTACCGTAAGTTTTGAGTTTTTTTGCGGTACGCGGGCCTCTCACTGTTGTGGCCTCTCCCGTTGCGGAGCACAGGCTCTGGATGCGCAGGATCACTGGCCATGGCTCATGGGCCCAGCCGCTCCGCAGTATGTGGGATCTTCCCAGACGGGGGCACGAACCCGTGTCCCCTGCATCGGCAGGCAGACTCTCAACCACTGCGCCACCAGGGAAGCCCTACCCTAAGTTTTTATCACAAATTGCTAATGAAAATAAAACTGTTAGTGGAGTTTCAACATGCATAGGTAAATGAGAACAGAGAATTCCCCTTTCGCATGCCCCATTCTCCTCCTTCTAACTCCCTATGTGAACTCACTTTGTGCCAAGTCCAAGAAGATGTGCCCCAATAAGAACCAAGCTGATTTCCTCACACTGACAGGGGCTATTGCTCACTTAGAAGACTTGATGCTTAATTTTGATAAGCAACTAGAAGTCCATGGAGACAACCTATAAAAATGATTTGTATTGGGAGAAAATACTAAAAAGGGTTAATGTGCTCTTTCACATGTCTAACCTCCTGGGATTAAACCACAGGCACCAAGGTCACCAAGTGTACTTGGCAACAATGAGCTAAAAATGAAAAAAAAAAGAGCACCATACTGTTATTGTATTCATCTTTCCCCAAGGCACTCTCTGATAAACACCACAACCACTAAGGGAATTGAGAACAGCTTCCTTGTGGGGCAGGTTATATATGCATCTTTTTCCAAGAAGTTAAATCATATCCAGCTATCAGCACACCTTACTTAAGGTCATTGTAATGTATGAGATTAAATGTTCCTACCTGATTGGAAAACTTGTTGTCCTCAATTCATTGGCTATACTGGATTATTTTTCTTGGGTCAGACCTTCAGACTTCTACCAGAAATCGTTCCTTTGGGGAAACCAGGCCTTCCCAGAAACTCAGGAAACTGAAATGGAGACAGCAAGAGAGAAGGAAATTATTTGGACATATAGACCTCAATTGTTTGGTTTTAAGTAAACGTCCCAGCAAACATCTTCTAAATGGTATAATAACTTTAGGGAAATTCACAGTTTATAAGTTTGTGTACTCATAAACTGAACATATTATGATAAGAGTACAGGTTGCATTTTGTGTCTTCAACTCAAGCAAAGACTTCAAAAAAGGCCCAGTTATCCTTTGTTCATTAAGACACAAAGAGAGGGCAAAAAGGGCAAGTTTCTAAGTCTTTTTCTTTAAAATTTACTTCCTTTCTTCAGTCTTCATCAAGATCTTCAGGAAATTAACTTTACTAAAGTTAATTGTTCATAAAATAAACATAGGAACCTGCAGAAGACTATCTCACAGAGACCTGTAATGTACAATATCCATTGCATACCTGCACCATGAGCTTGTCTTTTCTAGCACTGGCATACACAAAACTCTGTGTGTGTGTGTGTGTGTGTGTGCACATGTGTGTCTTTTTTTGTGATGGAGCCATAGGGAGTAAATAAATCTATTGGCTGCAATTCAGTGATGTAGAAAGATTTAAGGGTAAAGAAAAAGGCTACATCAAGTGAAGCAATAAAGTCATGAGGTTGTGCTTCCATAATAATAACAATAGCAGTCTTCTGTAACCAAAGGAGCAGGCTCCTCAAATTATAGTCACACCTGTTAGACCATCTGCCCATAAATTTCACACTATCATTAATGGAAAACAAATGGCACTGTCTCTCCTTCCCTTTATCCATTGGCCATTCTCTTCAAGGTCATGCTCTTTCCTATCTGTTTAAAAATATTAGGATTTAGGAGGAGTGATACATAATGTGCCATGCCTTGGTACTTGTACCAGTGATGGCTCTGTAAGGAGCACTGGATTGTTAGGAGGCTATAAATTGAATTCCCCTAGAAGCAGAACCTGAGGCAATAATTTGAATGCAAACTGTTCATCTGGGAGGTGCTTCCAGAACACTCAGAAGTGGAGTGGGAATTGAGAATGGAGGCATGGAAGGAAGCCAACAGAGGTGCATTACTGAATCAATTACTCCTGCAGGGAACTGCTGCCAGTACTTCAGGGGAGTTCTGTGAAACTCTATAGAACATGTCTCAGAGTTATCCCAAGAACTGGTGAGAAACTTGAAGTACTTATCTTCCAGTCCCCTCTGTCCTTGGTTGAAAGCTACACCCAGATACATTAACTCCTGTACATTTCTGGCCTGCCCTAAGGTGGATAATTGCAGGTGGTAGCATGAGTCTATCAGCATATACTGGAATGATGAGTGCTGGGGAGATATGAGTGGAGCATTGAAACCATCTAATACAGTGGGGGCAGGCGATATTAATTATTGGCTTGCAATTCCAAATGGGTAACCTTAAATTCCTGGGTTAATGGTTTTACTTTGAGGTATTTAAGCATGATGTATGAGTAAAAATTTCCTCTATTAAATCAAGTTGAAGATCCTAAGTCCCTAATCTTCTGGAAAACCGTGGGTATCTTTTGAACAGATTTTTGAAAAGTAACATGATTAAGATTTCAAACTGACCATCCATTCATTCATTCATTCACTAATTCAACAAACATTTATTGAACACCTAAAGTATGCCATGGGTTAAACTAGGCACCAGTGTTACTGTTACTAAAATCATTATCATGCCATCTAGAAGTCAATGTATTGTGACACTCAAATAAGAAAATCCATAGTTACCGTAAAAATTATTACAGAGTGCTATAGGAAGACATGGTAAGACCTTAATTCATGCTGTAGACAGTAGTATATGGGGGATATCAGTAGGGCTTCCTGTAGAAGGCAATTGAAATGGATATGTAACATGAAGGAAGGGTGAATTTTTGAGGAAAAGAGAAGATAAATTCATGTTTGCCAGAAAATGAATGGTTAAGGATCAGTCCAGAAAGGAGTTCCATTCATAATCAGTATAAGAAATGTCACTGGGGCTTCCCTGGTGTTGCAGTGGTTGAGAGTCCGCCTGCCGATGCTGGGGACACGGGTTCGTGCCCTGGTCCGGGAAGATCCCACATGCCGCAGAGCAGCTGAGCCCGTGAGCCATGGCCGCTGAGCCTGCACGTCCGGAGCCTGTGCTCTGCTATGGGAGAGGCCACAACAGAGAGAGGCCCGCGTACCGCAAAAAAAAAAAAAAAAAAAAAAAAAAAAAAAAAAAAAATGCTCACTGGAGTGTAAGAAAAGAAGACAATGGAGAGGGTGGTAGAAGCCAGACCATGAATGGTCCATGTATGTATAGTAAGTGCTATGGTCTAGTCTTTGTGTTCCCCTCCAAATTTATACGTTGAAATCTTAATTTCCGGAGGTGATAGTAGTAGTAGGTGGGGCTTTTGGGAAATGATAAAGGTATTAGTGCTCTTATAAAAGAGACCCCACAGAGCTCCTGAAGCTCTTCTGCCATGTGAGGTTACAATGAGAAGTCTGTGACTCAGAAGAGGGCCCTCATCTGACCATATTGTCACCCTATTCTTGCACTTGCAGCCCCCAGAACTGTGAGAGAAAAAAATGCCTGTTGTTTATGAGCCACCCAACCTGCACCATAATCTTACAGCAGCCCAAAAGGACAAAGAGAGTTTGCATGTCAGATTTTACTCCAAGAAAGATGGGAATCCATTGAAGGATTTTAACTGGTAACTTAGAAGAGAGAAAAGTTTCATAACACAATCAGGTATTTTTATAAGAAAAATTTGTTTCATTTTCAGAAAGATCACTCTGCAAATACTGTGACTAGATTTTTGGAGAAGGGTGATGGCAGTCCCGGATATAGAAAGATGAGTTAGTAGTCCATTAATGTAAGTCGAACAAGAAAGTGGATATAAAACGTGTGAATTTGTGGCTGAGCGTTCTTTTCTTTTAGCACTTGAAAAATGTTATGTCAATGCTTCTGACTCCAGAGTTTTAGACAAGAAATATGCTGTCATTGGAACTGGTGTTTCTGAATAAGTAATGCATTGTCTCTGCCTGTCCACTTTCGAGATTTTTTTTGTTTCTACTTTTCAGAAGTTTAGTTATGACGCGTCTTGGCAAGGATATCTTTGCGTTTTTCCTCTTTGGGTTTGCTCAGATTCTTGAATTTGTGTTTATGTCTTCTAAAAAAATGGGAACTTTTTAGTCATGATTTCTTTGAATACTTTGTCAGTCCTACTTGCCCTCTGTTTTCATTCTGGAACTTTGATGATATGAATGTTAGTGCTTTTGTTACTGTTTACACGTTCTAGAGATCCTGTTCTTTTCCCATCTTTACCCCTCAGTCTATTTTTCTCTGTACATGTGGTACATTGTATTGATCTCTTCTAAGTTCATGATTCTATGCTTTGTAATCTCCACTCTACTCTTAAGCAAAGTTTTTTGATTGTTGTATTTTTCAGTTCTACTGTTCTCATTTGTTTTTATTGTTGTAACATCTAGTTCTTTGTTTACATTTTCTATTTTTCCCATTTCTGTCAAGGAACACATAATTGCTAATTGAAGCATTTATGTGACAGCTTATTTAAAATCCTTGTCTGATCATTTCAATAGATGTTTTATCTCAGTGTTGGTGTATGTTTATTGTCTTTTCTCATTTATTCTGTGATTTTCTGGTTCTTAGTGTCATGAGTATTTTTCCATTGTATTCTAAACATTGTGAGTTATTATATGACTCTGTATCCCATTTAATTTTATTATTACTTTTTAGAAGGAAGTCATCCTATTTGAGACATAGTATGAGGACTGGGAGGTTACATACAGATTTCCATTGGGCCCTACTGACGATACCCCAGCAAAAGTGGGCACTTACATTGCCTCACTGCAGACAGATCAAGTAGAAGTTCAGCTATCCTATGGCCCTTCTGACACCTTCCCCCAAAAGTGGGAACATTAATATCATTGTGTTGCTTTTTAGTAGGAGTGGAAGTTCATCTCCCCAGTAGATTTCTTGACACAGGGGAGGGGAGAAGTGAAGTGTTTGCTGTCCTTCCTCCCACTCCATTCCTTCTTGTTGATGCCGGGTGTGGGTAGAGGGTCAGCTTCCTGCTGGCCCCACTGACACCAAGGTAAGAGGAAGAGAACTGCCAACTAGCCCTGCTTGTGCCATCTCATTCTGTCTTATTGCCTCAGGATGGTTATGGGGATTCCGCATCCCACTGGGTCTCACTGACATCATGTGTTGGGGGTTAGTGGGGTGCCTACTCTCTCCAACCTGTAACATCCTATTCTTATTGATGTCAGGGAGAGATGGATGCTATGTCCCACCATTGGACCCCACGACTGTGTGAGGGCAGCCCAGTGTTAACAAGCCTGTCAGGCACCACCTTTTTTTTTTTTTTAATAAGTAAATTTATTTATTTATTTGGCTGTGTTGGGTCTTCATTCCTGTGCAAGGGCTTTCTCTAGTTGCGGCGAGCGGGTGCCACTCTTCATCGCGGTGTGCAGGCCTCTCACTGTTGTGGCCTCTCTTGTTGCGGAGCGCAGGCTCAGTAGCTGAGGCTCACGGGCCCAGCTGCTCCGCGGCATGTGGGATCTTCCCAGACCAGGGCTCGAACCTGTGTCCTCTGCATTGGCAGGCAGATTCTCAACCACTGCGCCACCAGGGAAGCCCAGGCACCACCTTTTAAAGTCTGTTTGCTAATGGAAAGGGGTGGAGGCTCAGCTCACCACTGGACCACACTGAAACAAACCTGATGGGGAATCAGAGCGCTGACTCTTCTGGAGGGCAGGAGTGGGGTGGTGTGGAAGATCAAATCTTATCTTAGGACATTAGGTAAAGACTAAGGAACTGGACTAATGTATGGACTATAGTAAATTATAATGTATCAATATTTGTTAATTGATTGTAACAATGTAACATACTAATATAAGTGGATCATCATAGAGGGAAATGGGTATAGTGTATATGGAAACACTTTATACTATCTTCTCAATTTTTCTGTAAAATTCAAACACTTCTAAAAAATAAAGTCTATAAAAACGCTGTGTTTTCTTTTTTTAAGATTATGTCCCTGTATTTCCTAATGAATATGTAAATTTGCTTTACCTTCCTTGATACTGATATTACAGAAAATACTAAGTAAATTTGAAAGAATTTGTAACTCCAATTCAACAAGCAAAAATTCTTGTGTTAACTTTGTGGAAGAACCCACTGAATAAATCAAAGCAAATTGTCTTTAAAGACTGAATTTCTTTTCAGTGTTTAATCTTTTATATTATTAATGCATACCACAAGCAAGATTCTGTTTCAAAGGGCAGAAAACATTGATTGTAGGCAATGTCTAAAGTACAGTGAAATATTAATGCATGATGCTATAACAACTTTAATGTGTTTTATATTTTCAAAATGATGAATTGTTATTTCAGTATTAAAGTATTCACTTTTATACATGTCCTACCCATCTTTTCCCAAGACACCCACAAGGAAATGATACTATCATCTGACATTAGATTCCTCAATTTAAATTGGAGTTTTTGGTAGCTGTGATTGCCAATGGTACTGGAATGTGTGATACTTTTACAAATCCTCTCCATGGCAAAATCTGATCCTCACAAGGTAAATCACAGTAGGTGCCTAAAGCCAAATGACATATTGCTTTGTAGCTAGATTACCAAGCATGTTACTTAGAGACACAATAGAATGTAGAAAAGGCCATTTCTCTTTCTGTCTTTTTCTGCTCAAAGGTCACTCACCATCTTACTTTTTATCAGCCATTTCAGAAGTTTTCCATAAATTTAGACTATATAATGTCACTTAATGTGAAAGTAGCTCAACCTTCTGTTTTAGTACAGCTAATCTCACATTATTTTATTGGTGCTAAATATGTAAATCATCAGCAAATTTTTGGACTTAACTTTTTTTTTTTGATGTGGACCACTTTTTAAAGTCTTTATTGAATTTGTTACAATACTGCTTCTGTTTTATGTTTTGGTTTCTTGGCTGTGAGGCATGTGGGACCATAGCTCCCCAACTAGGGATTGAACCCACACCCCCTGCATTGGAAGGTGAAGTCTTAACCACTGGACCGCCAGGGAAGTCCCTGTACTTAATATTTTTTTTTTTTTTTTTTTTTTTTTTTTGCGGTACGTGGGCCTCTCACTGTTGTGGCTTCTTCCGTTGCGGAGCACAGGCTCCGGACACGCAGGCTCAGCGGCCATGGCTCACGGGCCCAGCCGCTCCGCGGCATGTGGGATCTTCCCGGACCAGGGCACGAACCCATTTCCCCGGCATCGGCAGGCTGACGCTCAATCACTGCGCCACCAGGGAAGCCCCCTGTACTTAACTTTTAAAAAATAATTAAAATAAGCTATTCAACACTTTTTTCCTTAAAAAAAAAAAAAAAAAAAAAAAAAAAAAAAGCAATTCTCCTTAGGCTGGCCCTGGGCACATATGTGACTCTGCCATTTTTTCCATGGACTATTTTCTTATCTGTTTTACAGTGTCACATTTGTTCTACCTTCTCAAAAAGAAGCATTTAAAAATTCATCTACGCGTTCATGCATTCATACATTTATTAAATAAATCTATTGAACACCTACAGACGGCACAGAAAAAAAGGCAGAAAACTAATCTGGGTTGCACAGAAAGTAATGAACTCAGTTAAAATTTTTGGTGAAAACAGTTGTTAATCTACTGGAAATTACATTTCATTATGGGGACTCACAGACTCCAGGAAAACCAAGACCTAAATAATAATAAAGTAATAAAAGGACTAGCCATTTACTGAGTGCCTGCTTGTACCTGACTCTGAAACTCTAAAATCATTACGGATGTTCTGATGATTGTCTGATATAATTGTAATCTCCATTTTACAGATGAAAATAACAAGGTTCAGAGACATTAGGTTACTTGCCTAAAGTGAAGTGGCCCAGAAACTACAGAACTGGAAATTGAACCTTAGACTTCATAATGTCAAAGTCTGTGCTTTTAATCACAATGTGTGTGTGTGAGAGAGAGAGAGAGAGAGAGAGAGAGAGAGAGAGAGAGAGAAAGAGAGAGAATGTGTTTAATAGAGAACCTCTGAGAAATGGCAAGAAAACTGCCAGGTATCCATAAAACAATAATTTAGGAGCTTCTTACTATACAAGTAATTGTTAATCATATGGCTGGATTAAGCATCTCTCACTTTTGAACTAAGACAAGAAAAGCTTCCAGAAGTTGAGTCTAAATTTTACACTTCATAAGATACTTCATACAGAATGCTAAAGTATAATAACTAAAGAGCTCTGAAAATACTGGAAGCATTCATATAAGTATGATTTCATAATGTGGATAATAGAGGATTTAAGAAATTGGCAGAATCAACTGCAGACTCATTTGTTATCATTTCTGTGAAGGGCAAGATAAATGAATAAAATGCAAAAAATGAAAAAAGAATGGCTAGCAATTTTAGGTAGTTTGCTTAATCTCCATACTAGGAAAGACTAAGCAAAAAAAAAAAATGCTTGAAATATTATTTTGAAAGCACCTACAAGTGTATATGGTCTTTTTATACCAAATAACTTGGAGTTATGAACTGTCAAATAAGTCTAATATTCTCTGATGATAAAATTGCTGACTTTACTTGAAACTATGGAATGAAAAATGAGGTAATAATCAGAAATTCTTAAGAAAAGGAGTAGAAAAAACAAAATTATAAGAGTTATGTTAAAAAATATTTTGAAACAAACATAAAATCCCCATTACTGGTACAGAGCTTTTAAAACTTTATTTTGGTTTTAAGTTTTAATAAATATTTATATGTTTACATAATTACTGTCATAGGAAGACACAATTGTAGGTCAATTTTCTTCATTCTTTCTTTATTAAGCATTATTCTATTTTGCTCCATCATCTTGTAATTATACTATAGTAACTGTGTAACTTTCTACTAAGTGGATATTTCCTAAACTGTTTTCCTATTGTTAACAATTAAAGGTGTTTCCAATTTTTTGTTATTGCAAATGACATGACAATGAGCATCTTTATATAATAATTTTCTGGATTATAAATCATTTATTGGCATAAGCTTCCAGAATTAGAATTAATGTGTAAAAAGCTCTTAACATTTTTATCTTGCTAGACATTGCCAAATTACTTGTCAAAAGATGGAACCAAATTATATTGCAAAAATCTTTGCCAACGGAAGACATTATATATAATTTTTCATTTTGCTAAATTAATAAGTTGGAAACCTATGTTCCATTTCTTTGAATTCTTTGATAACAGAGTTCTGCTGGAGGCTGGGAGGGCAGCCATGTCTGTGAAGGCTCCCCAGAGTTGGAGCGGGGAAGTGGAAAAAGGTAAAAAAAAAAAATACTAATTGTATTTTCCCTCGATTGTTATCTCTCACTCTCTTCTGCCTCTGTGTAACTTATATCCAGGTAGCTGGAGAAAAATCATGTGGCAGGGCAAATTGGTATTCCAATAACTTAATAATCACCAGCTTCAAATGGATTTTCAAGACTGGAAATAGTGCTCTGACTTACAGTAAGCTCTTTCTAATTCTCCTTAAGGACTATTTTCTTAGAAGCTTTACTTAACCTCCATCCTCTCTACTCCCTCCATTCTGAGCCGGTGAGGTGCTTCATAACTCATTAAGAACACAGAAGTCAGTAAATAGTCCACTGCCAAATCCATTAATTCATTAGCATTTGCGTTGATCTTTGTATTCCCTTTTACTACAGGAGTGAAAGTTAAAAGGCCATGTGCACTACAGATAGCATTTCATTTTCCCTCATCTTCTCAAGTACTTCACAGCACTGCATTTTCTACAACCCATCTACTCCTTATGAATGATTCTTGCCAAAATTCAGCCTCATTCTAGACTAGTAACTCCAACTGAAAATGTTAAAAACTATACGTGTAACATGAAAGCCTCCCTCCTCCCCTAATCCCTGCATATCTTCTTTAGCCAATTCATGTCTGAGCTTTTCAAAATTGTTATCTTCATGTATTGTTTCCTTTTCCTCACGTCCCATTTACTCTATAATTTACATCCATCTGACTTCTCTCACCGTAGTCTCACTGCCCACTGTCCTGAAATTTTACTTATGAAGGTCACCAGTGATCCCCATATCAGTATAGCCAATGAATAGTTTTTGTCCTATTTCTAGGCTCTTTCCTTCTTTAAAAAAGAAAAAGAATAAGAAAAACAGAAACCATTTTTTTCTTCTATGCTTTTACACTCTTATCATCTTCTGTCTTGGTATATTTTACTGGCTTTCTGTGTTTAATCTGATTTCTAATATTCCATTAGTTTCCTTTATCTTCAGTGGAATAAACCAGTATATGAAGGATTATTCTCAACAGTTAGTTCTCATAATAACAGTACTAGTAGCAGCAGTCAACACTCTGTGATGCTTATCATGTGCCAGACACTATTCTAAGACACTGTTTAAATACATATATATACACACACACACACAAACATATATATATATATGAGGTTTTCCTCATAGGCCTATGAAATAAGCCTATTATTATATCCGTGTTACAAATGAGAAAACTGAGGCAATGAGAGACCAAGGTCACATGATCAGTACTTGGTGAAGCCCCGCCTGAGTTAATGCTGGAACTTTAGAGTAGACAAGTTAATAATGTCTCAGAGATTGGCCTTAAATGTGAGCAGCATTTAATTAATGACTTGTGAAGTATCAGAAAAAAATGGAACATTTTAAATTGATTGGGAACTACTAAGTCATGTATCAGTAACTAAGAATGACTCTTATTGAATGAAATTATTTTTCATTATTCTTTTGAAAGAAGAATATTCTTGTGTTAGTGTTTCACAGTTTTTTTTATTCACATATTTATTCATTTATTAGCCACACATTTCCTACACACCTTCTATGTGCCAGTGTCTGCTGCAAGCCTTGGAAGATTCAGCGGTGAGCAAAAAATTACAAAGTCCTTGCTCTTAAGCAAATGTCCAGTGGTGGAGGAAGACAGAGTAAACATGTAAATAAATTTTGTACAGCGACAGAAATACGACTGGACAATGGGACGGAGAGGCACTGAGGAGGCAGGTCTCTTTGGTCAAGATAGTAGTGGTGGCGTTTGAACCGAGACCTTAATGATCAGAGGGAAATTGGTCTGGGTAGAAGGATTAGCCAGTCTAAAGCTGGGAGAGCAAGAAGTAGAGCTTGTTGCATCTGAGGGACTGAAAAAGACAACTGTGCCTCGAACCCCATGAAGGTCAGGGAAAGATGTAGTAAATGACCAGAGCACATGGTCCCTGTGAGCCTGGCTAAGTAGTTGAAAATTTAATCTCTCTACAATAGATAGCCTTTAGAGGTTAGAAGCAGTGCAATAATAGCATCTGATTTGTGCTTTTTGAAAGACTACTTTGACTGTTGAGTGTCCTACAAAAGCAAAATACTTGTGTCTCTATGAAGTGCAGATAGTAAAATTTAAAAAGCCCAATGAGCTCATAAGCAGTTGGTTTACTAAGTGTAATCATTTATCTTAACTAGACTTCATTAATATAAGCTTGGTGACCTTGGGGCCCTGGGACATATTAGATTAGGGAAACCCAACTATTTTCAAATAGTGTGATTTGGAAAATTCTCGAAATTGTTGGGGTTCAGGAAGATTATTTTATTGCTGGGCCTGGATGGGAAGTTTAGAATAAGAAAAGAAAGTATGATGGCTGGCTTCCATGTATTCTCCCTTCCTGTGGGAGAAATGATGGTGGGGTGACTACTTTGCTGTTGACCAAATGCTTACATTTCAGAGCTAGTTCAATCCAGTAAATATTTGCTGAACAACTATTATATGTTAGGCACCTTGCTGAAACTGGGAATATAGAGAATAATTAATAATAAAAGCAGGTATTACTAACAAGAGACAGGCACTGTGCTAATGCTAAACATGCACCATCTCAAGTTACATTAATTTACACACTAACCATATAGGGTAGATGCATTTATGATACCATTTTCCGGGTGAGAAATCTAATCCCTTTAAGGGGCTTAAGTTACTTCTCCAAGGTTACACAGCTAGTTAGGGGCATAGGCAGTATTTGGACTCAGGTCTGGTATCAGCACCAATTCTCTTAGCCATTATGCTCTATAAGGACCTTACTTGAGAAGTTCAGGATTATACATATATGGGTACAACCAACCCTAAGACCATCTGGCAAAACTGGCTGCTTGAGAAGTCCTGGATTTATGTAAGATGCTCTTGGAATGGAGAAGATCGTGAAGGAGGGTCCCCAAAACACACTCTCTATACTAAGGGGTAAAAAGAGAGAAAGAATTAGCCTACAGCAGTATGATATTGAGGACCAAGAAACAGTGTTTCTCTCTTTTGTGAATAGTTATTAAATTATTTCTACTTCAAAATATCAGAAAGAAATCACAGTACTATGGACAGTTTGTGGAGCCACCCTATCTTAGCGTGAATCCTGGCAGGTGTAGAGTTCATAGTATGACCCTGGCACCTAAGTGTAGTTAAGTAAGCTTTCATTTTTCTTTAGGCTGAAAGCAAAGTAGCTTTCTGATAGGTATAGTTTAGGAAAGTCTTCAAAGAAAATATTTAAAGTCCACTATCTCAGAGAAAAGCAATTTTGCAAAAGATCTGTCAGCAAAAGCAAGGCCAAACACACCAATTATTTAGTGAGACTTGTATTGTTATATCATTGCTCATGTTGTTTCTTTATGCATTTACCTGGAAGAAGGCTTTTAATGTTCAACAATTCTCAAAGAGATAAAGACCCACACTGACGTGTCAGAAAGAGCTGTGCCCTGGAATTAGATCAGTTTAGGTTTGACAACTTACTAGAATTAGGTAACGTTCTTAATCTTTCTGAGCCTGTTTCCTATCTGCAAATAGGGATAACACTATCTATTAGAGAGGGATGTGGTTAAATTAAATGACACATGTAAATGAAATATATCCTTCCAGACTGAGAACATACCTAGTAAATGTTAAGTGATCTGCAAATATTCTGCTTTCTTGAAATGGATGAAACCTGTTATCATGTTCTTAACCAATGGCCTAAATATCAAGACAATATTTAATTAAAAGTTATATTGGTTCTTTCACTGTCCATCTGCATTTTAACATATTCTAACATATTCTCCTTGATCAATTGTGTCAATATTAGTAACATTTGTCATTTAAGCTATTATTGTTCATATTTTTAAAATATTTCAATGTGATAAAAGTCATTATTCAAAGGGATGCCTAGCTGGCTTTGTCAAAGATTTATTTTAAGTAAAAATAAAAGACACATTTTTCATTTTCACCAAGTTTTATTGAACAGTGTATTCATTAAGTGTATGAACTCTGTGGCCAACCCAATACAGTAGCCAAGACACGGAAACAACCTCAGTGATTTTTGTGGATGAATGGATGAAGAAAATGGGGTGCATACAACCTACTATTATTCAGCCATGATAAAGAAGGAAATCTGGCTATTTGTGACCACATGGGTGGATTTGGGGGGCATTATGCTAAATGAAATGTCAGACAGAGAAAGATAAATACTTTAGGATCTCATATGTGAAATCTAAACTACTGAACTCATGATAGAAAGAATGGAATGATGGTTGCCAGAGCTGGGGGTTGGAGGTGAGGAAAATGAGTGAAGATGATCAAAAGATAAAAACTTCTAGTTATAAGATAAGTGAGTAATGGTGATGTCATGTACAGCTTGGTCGCTACAGTTAACAATACCGTATTTTATGCTTGAAAGTTGCTAAGAGAGTAGATCTTGAAAGTTCTCATCACAAAAATAAAATTTGTAATTATGTGAATTAAGGTTAACTAAACTTATTGTGGTAGTCATTTCACACTATATATATATATATATATATATATATATATATATATATATATATATCATCACATAGTACACCTTGGACAGATACAATATTATATATCAATTCAATCTCAATAAAACTGGAAAAATCTCATTTATATTTTAGCATAAATATATCAAATGGGTTTCTTGACAAGATGAATAATAACTATAGATAAAAGGAAATAAGATATTGTTGTTGCTGTTGTTTGCTTTTCCAGAGTGCAAAACACTAAAAAGGGGGGAGGTGAGTATGGGCTTGCAGATGCTGCTTCATGGGCCCTAATGCTATGATACAGACATTTAGTCCAGATCTGAAAGAGAATTTGAGTCATTTCAACAAATCTGCAAAACAGTCATGTTCAGACATGAAGAGATATCAGTAAATTATTTTTCACACTGCAAGAAATCTGCCTTCAGCTTTCAGCAAAACCTCAGTTTTTGGGTTATGAGGGTAACAGTTCTTAAGCAAGCAGTACAATGCTTCCACCAGTGCTTTCTCCCTATGATGAATAAGTTTTCAGTCTCCCCACCAGTGCTCATCCCTTCTCCCCTTAATGTCTTGGCCAAAATTCAACCATCACCCCAGAAAACTCCTTCCCAGTTTCATTGACTGTACGTGACCACGTTATTTCAATCACCTTGGCACATTTATATTACCTACTTCCTAAGGTAGGTATTATATATATGAGATTTTAAATAAAAGAATGCCTGTAAAGTACTTAATGCTCAACTCCTAGCACAATATGAATATTCTGTAACTGCTGACTAGCATTATTATTATATCATTTACATTAAAACTAATCTGTACTTTCTTTCACACACCCATGTTCTTTGTCCCCAACTGGGGTAAAGGAAATAAATGAACATTTATTGATTATCTACAGTGAGAGTATAGAATGCAGTGTAGGCTATAGAATTAGTGGTGTTCAAGACTGAAACTGACCTGGATTTGAATTCCAGACCTCTCACCTACTTAGACTTTACGATGCCTCAGTTCCCTTACTGATAATTAGAGATCATAGACATTTCAGGGACCACGGTAAGGATTAAAAATATTATAATGTTTGGATCCAGAAAGGGCATTCATTACCTCATTTAATGTAAACTCTTAGATAATCTGATTGAGTTTTGAGAATCTGATAACGGCTCTGCATCCTTTTGCTATTTGCTAACTATTCATAGCATTTTGCATAGAATTCCAGGGCTTTGCTAATACGAAAATCAATCAAAGGCTTTAGTTGGCACAAAGAACTCAGAGAAATTGTTATGGGGCAAGAATTAGAATTCTTCTTGAAATACAGACTATCATCCTGGAGAAGAAAAAACAACATTTTAATGTGGTCAAATTTGGGTCAAAACTATGCACTGCCATAATGGTGTTTCTACCAGGTCTTGATTTCACTGGGATTGAAATTTCTGACATTACTGTCCCCATCACAGACTTGAAAACCTGGCAGACAATCACGTGTAACCTACAGTTAAAGGTCGCTCATCTAAAAAAAATGGGTATGTTACTACCATTCTGACAAGAGCGTTATGAAGATTAAGAAAAAGCACAAATAAACTCTCCTAACACCTGACAGCCAAGTAATACATCTTTCAGCTCTTTCAATTCTTTTTCCTTCTTACCTGACTTATTTCCTTCCTTGCTCTGAGTTCTCACTGTGTTTCACATCCCACAATGCTGAAGTCATTGTAATGCTTTTACTCAGAAATCTCATTTAACATTTAGCATAGTAAATAAGAAAGCCTAAGAAGTGATTGAGGTAAACTGCCATTATTACATCATTCTGATAACCTGATTTGTCCAGAAATGTAACTATGTGATTCTCCTTTACTTCTAGTTGCTCACCATTCATGGGCACAAATTGAGTGTATATCAGATATATTAAATTCCTGCAAAATTCTCTGTGGTGTGATTTGGGGTTCTCTTTGTGTACTACAGCTTTCCTAAAACTAAACTATTATCATTTCTACTCCTCTTCTGTCTGAAAATCCTCAAAACATAATTTCTAATTAATAGTTATACTAATTGGCATTATAGTCATTCTTTTTTGCTTTTTCTCTGATTATAAGTATCTTCTGACGCTTAAGTCAATCAAATGGGTTCTCTACATATGAGGAAGTTCAAAGGGGAAAGTAGGAGGAGTAGGGTAAGAAGACATTCACACATAGAATTAGTGGAAGCCTTAGCAGTAACAAAGCTAGTGAAATTAGAGCTCATTAATTAGCAGTCAGGAAAATTTCATCATGTGTTGTCATTAATTGGTCGACTAGGGTAATTAGGCTTACAAACAATAGAAAGCAAAGAATAGAAAATCTATTGCTTCTTCCAGCTTCTCCTGCTTGTTATAAGCGTAATTTTCTCCTAGTTTATGAAACAATAGCAGTTTGGTATTAGAATTTAAATGCCATCAATATAAGATATGGAGATATGTGAAGCCTACTACACTTTCTTCGTAAACTAGTACTATAGCATCATAAATTCCAGTAGAATGATTTAGTTGAAAGATAAAATTCATGCAGAGTACACTATTTGTTTAAACTTCAAAAGAATCAAAAAGGATTGTTATATCTTGGCACACTCTTCTTTGTAGAATATGCTAGAGCCGGCCTTTTTTTGATTAAGAGCTACTGTTCTGTAGAGAACACATTTTTCATATTCATAATCATCAGGCAAATAAAGGATCTGACTTCCTTAGAATCAGTAAGTGTTTTTTTCCTCACTTCTTAACAAAGAACAGAACAGCTGATAAGAAAACTAAAATACCTCTTTTTATTGATGTATAGATGATTTACGATATTATATTAGTTTCAGATGTACAACATAGTGATCCAATATTTTTATAGATTATACTACATTTAATTATTATAAAGTGATGGCTATATTTCCCTGTGCTGAACAACAAAATCTCTCTTTTGTTAAAAAAATAGCAAATGATGGAATGTTAGAAAATTAATTTATTTCCCATGAATAATGATCAATAACTATGGGACACTGGCCCATGTAAATTAAGAGGCTTCTTTTTCCATGTGATTCTGAATACAAAATGTATCCATATTCAGGAATCGTTTTCAAAGTGAATTTTTTTTGGTTCCTTAATAATCATAAGGGGTAGTAAGATCAATTTGTTTTAACACTTATGTAGATCAGTGTTGAATATAAAATGATAAAACGTAGGGTCTTTTCACTTTTTAATTTTAACTCTGTATATGAGACAAAGAAAACGAACTGCTTTCTATCATACTGTAGTTTTTGCTCAACTCCTACGACCAAAATCCTTGAAAGAGAGAATTACCTGTTTGTGTCCTTTCAGAACAACCCCCTTGCATACCAGGGCCATAAAAAAACAATAGCCTTGAGAGACCATTCAAGGAAATCATTGTTATTGATTCATCCCTCAAATAGGACCCAATTGAGCAACAAAATGATGCTGAAGTTTATCGTTTCTTCTCAGTGAATTTGTAACTCTGGCAGATTTAAATGTCTTTTCCTAGATGACAGAACTGGCTTCTATACACATACTCAATGGACACATACACACAAATAACATCCTGATATCCATTTTACATCTGTAATTCCACTCTGAATACTCCCTGCCATTAACCAACTCAAATGCCACATTATTCAACTCCTTTCCCTTGCTGGTTGGATTGGGTTCAGGAAACAGGAAGCAGTTTTAATGTCCTCTTTAGTAAACCTACACCCTATTTATGAACTAAGAAGAAATAGTTTTGGTTTCTATTTTCTGATATCTTGAGCCTTTCATATGACTGCATCTCTCCAACTATATAGCTTGCAGAATTAGTATTATGACTAGAGATGCAGAAAAGTTTTGCTGCCTAAAATTGTCTTCTCATCTACTAACTGATGGTTGGCACTCAACTCTCATCCCTTTATCTCGGAATCTCATCCCTTTAGCTTAAATCTTTTTTTCCCATTAAAATTCAAATACTGGTTGTGCTTTAAGATCGTAGTCATTTTTACCTCAGCCTGAATGATCCAAAAGCAAGTTTTGATGATGTGCAAGAGGGAAGAGAACTTGAGGGCATAAGTGTTCTGCAGAGGGTATTAGGGAATAGAGAAGACAGAGCAATAAATAGACTCACAGGGGCATCTCAGAAAGTGGAGCCTGATGAAACAAGCAAACATCATGGTTTTGCTAAGGTCTATTCTAATTAGTTGTTATTTGTGTGTAAATGTTTGCCTAAAAAGCATAACCTATGAGTGATTTGTGCCCCTGCATATTACGGATGTATAATATAATTCAAACAGTGCAAGGAACACACAGATTACCACATGGCCTCAGCCATGCTCCATTTTGTAGTCTGCCCACTTTGAGCATCAGAAAATGGATTGTAGAAATCTGGTTCATCTTATTTTAAACTTCTCATTCCCCAAATTTGAAATAGTATTTATTTAAAAACTAGGCTCTTTATAAAGATCGCAAAAACACTATAAAGTATTCATTGAAAAGAACCTAACATTTACTACTGTAGTACATTATGTACAATTTATTGACTATTTCTACTGAATATACATTTATGTATTATATAATCTAACATTTATATTAAGTATAACTATAATATGATTCTTGTGTCAACCTTGACAAAGCTGGTGAAATCCTTTGCTACAAAAATATGTCTCTGCCTTATCTTTTTGTTTCAGTATTAGTTTCCACATTTGCCAGCACGATACTTTTCATCCTACTAAACTAATAGGCCACTTAGTTGAATACTGGATAAAATACAAATTGCAGAGAATTCTTCATTTTTGTTTATAATTTTAAAAATTTCAACTAAAAGTGCAAAGCTTTTATCAATTTCTGTAGCTTGCTCTCTTCCTAAACCTACTTGCTTCTTCCATCAATATTTAAGTTTCTGGTTTTAAATAACTGTGACTCTCCTTTAATGTGTTCTCTGTTAAAGGCTTTCTCTCCCTTTAGAATTGTTAGTAGGAGAAGTGGTATTTTTGTGGGAAGAAAACTGCAACTTCTCTACTACTCAGCTGTCAGGACTATAGAGCTACATCCTCAGTTGTATAATCAAAAACCTGGCCTGGCATCAACTAGTGGGATTAAAAAGACTATGCAAAAAAGCCAGTTGTTTTAAAACATTATGGCTGGTGATATAAATGGCTGCAGCATATTATATCTACACCTGCATGTTTTTAACTTCCAGAAACTAAAAATCACCTCTGCAACATGCAATCAGCCATGAAGAAAGAAAGAAACAAACAAAAACCCAGTACTGAAAATTTTCTGCCTGATACGTGAATGTATTGGCGAACAAGCCTGCTACTTCTAGTATTTACATAAAGACAGTAGTCAAATAACCAATGCAGTAAAACAAACAATTCTTCTGTGAGAAAAAAGAATGATGCTACTTAGAGTTGATGGACATGAACTTTAGGAATTTTAGAGCTGAAAATAATCTTGGAGGCCTCCTTTTAGAGATGAGGAATATGAGGTCTATGGTGGTTAAGTGAATTGTCCAAGCCAGAGATGGGACTAGGGTCAAAGTTGAGGTCTTCTTCCAGGATGTTGAGCTTACTCTTTGAACTTGCTGGGTGTATACATATTGCATCAACAGAGCCTATATGTACTGGATTTTCTTCCATTTACTAATAGAAGCAAGTTAGTGCCTTTAAAGGTATTGTAGTATAAAATCAGCCCATTCAGCCAAAAATTAGTCAATCTAGGAGTCCCAAAGAGACAATGCTTTGCAGGCTTTTTCTTTTCTTTTCTTTTCTTTTCCACTGGAAATGGGAATTACATAGATAATGCATGTTTGTGTGTATGTATGTATGTATATATATATATATATATATATATATATAGTTATATCTTGTTCAAATTTAAAAGAATACAATTTTTATAGTCTAATTATGTATGACATAAAAATAGAACATCGTTAATCAAATACATTTGCAGTATTTATTTTTGTAAATAACTTCCTTTCTTTATATATCTATACAGTTTTAAAGATAATGGGACGACACAGAAATATTATTCATTTTCAAGCTAACACTGATAAATAATGTTTTGTAAGTGCCCTAAATTATGTAAAGACTAAAAGTTCCATTGTTCTATCTATTCTATGAAAAGTGGTTGATGTTTAGCTATGAAATAATGTATCAATCTCAGGAAACAATTCTTAGGTTAAAAAAATCATTTTCCCTATGATGTCTTTTCACAAAGATTTAATTCAAAGAATTTACCTTTGTAAGATCTCCATCACTTTTCACCATTGTTCCCATGCATGTTCCTGTTAAGAGTGCCTGATTCTGTTGCTAAGCAACCTTGCAGTCTTGTTGGGTCATGATGGTGAACTAATGATTATTTAAAATGTGTCTGTTTGTATAGGGTCTTTTAAAGAATATCATGATACTTTTGTGTAAGAGGCTGGGTAAGAGGGTTCTTCATTTCAACTTACAGTTCTACAGGAATATAAGTGATAGAATGATGTTTTCCAGAAGAGTTGGAAGAATGCCAACAGTACACTAAAGAGCACTAGGTCTTACTTCCTCCCGGTATGCTTTTTGTCTAGAAAAGGGTAAAAGTCAGTCAGATGACAAGTCAAGAAATTGACCAAAGGATTTCAAAGACATAAGAGGAACATCAATATTCCTTTTATTGACTAGATTAAATTATTATGTTTTTCCTTCTCATCCCAAATTCTTAAGAAAAATTGTCAAGCCATATTATGTTGAAAACTAAGTCCCATGTAAGCGAGACATGGGTATTTGAATTTTATCAGGCTTCCAGATAAAACTAAATTGTTGATTAAATCCTCTCCATCCTGCTTGCTCTTGTCCCAGACATCCCTCTCCAGTTCAGGAATATCCTCCTTTAAACAGCTTATTTAACCATATGGAACTGATGCCAGTAGCCTTAATATTTTCTGTACGGTATACTGGGATATATAAGGGGACTACCATCATATCTCTAGCATGTAGTGAGTGTTGGTAAATAGCATTCCCAGTGTGTATCTGGAAAAACAAAAAGGTTGTTCCTTTAAACAATCTTTTTTGGTGATAAAGCAAAGAATCAAAGGTATTTCATTACTAAAAAATCCGAGAATGTCCTAACTCTAAGAGAAGAGCACTTCTAATGTCATCTCAATATCCATAAAATCCAGAAGCAGAGCTGATGGTGCTACCAAGAGACAGAGTCTCCTTGTGGGGACACCACCTTCAAAAGTTTTGGAAGGTACCCCCAAACATCACCAGTTTTCTTTACACCCTGGCTTGTCTCTAGTATTTAAAGATACATCTGATACTTATTGATTCTATTTATATTTTGAGGGTGATCCCTTCTTAGGGATATCATCTCATATGCAAAGTTAAAAGTATTGATCATTTTTCTCTCCTAAACTTAAACTATTATAATTTATGTTTAAGGCAGCCAAGTTTAATAGCTTTATGACTTGGGGCCATAAAAGTGAGTGTTTCAATCTTGGTTCACTGTTCTGTAGGTGGTATATGGCCACTCCAGGTATCAGTTTTCTTACTTATGAAATAGGGTTTGCAGTGCTTTCTTCACAGAGAAACGATTAAATTTGATATGCTAACATAGTGTCTACCATATAGTGTACATTAAATGTGAGCCCTCTTTCCTATCTCCACTGGGTGTGGCCAACTTCTAGTTTTCTAGGATTTACTAGAAAATTTCATACCTTCTAGGAATATATGGCTTCTGATCATATTCCCTTACCATCTTCATTTTACTAACCTAAAGGCTCTTAAATTTTTTGTAATTCCCACATTCTTATTTCCTATCTCAGCTACTTTTCTGTTAATTTTTTAGAATTCAGTTTATTTTAGCAGGCATTAATTGAGGTAAGGGGAATTACAGTAGGTCCTGTGGTTACAAATGTAAACAGGATCCCTGTTCTCAGGTACCTTACAGTCTAGTGTCAAGAGTAGTAAACAGACAAAAAATTGCAACTTGACCTGATAAATTCTGTGATATTGGTAAGCCTGTGACAACACAAGTGAAATATCTAAATCAGATTAGGGAGGATGGGAGATTAAAGATAAAGGAGCTTGCCATACTTGTAGGCTTTTCTCTAGAGTTGGCAAACATCTGTACCTGTGTTCAAGGTTTAGATTGACCAAGACAGCCTTAACATTCCTTTCAGCTTAATAAAATTTTAGACAGATTTCTTCCTGACTTATAGGCCCTTGACCTCCCGTTATTTAGAAGATTTACTCTAAAAAACATGGAAATTCTTTTTTCACCCCTTTGACTCGTAAATCTTCTTCTAGTCATCTTGCCAGATTTACAACCCAGGAATGTCTTTCTCACGGACATGGGAGCCAGTTTTCGAAATGTAATCATCAAGAAAAATGGCACCACATTCTCTGTGGGAGGGAAAGAGTCTAACTTCAATAAGTGCTGATTAGCAAACACAGATGGCCTAATCACATTAACCAGTCTCCTCCTAATGCCCTCCAGTACCAGTCCACTAGCTCACTCCAGAATTGATAAACTGTCCCACCTTTTGTTTCAGCAGAGTTTAGTCCAATCTCTCTCTCCAATTGCAAGTTTTCAATAAACTTTCCCTTGCCTGTTTAAGTCTGTCCTTGGACAGGATGCATCCAGGTTTTGTACAAGGGGAAAAAACGGATTTTTGCCCAATAATCTACTCACTGATGCCTGGCACTTGGTCAACTTTTGTAATTGCTGATTTAAATAAGTCCATCATGTCAGTGTCTAGGGGGAAATGTTTTCAATGGCTCTAAACACTTTGAGCAGTGATAAATGAAATCTCTGAGTTCACCATCTTCTAACTGGAACTAGAATTATTTTTCCAAAAATATATTTCTTTACACTTATGCACAAAATGAGCCTCTGCCTCAAAGAGACTGTGAGTAGGCTCAAGTATCCACTTGTCCTAATAGCTTTATACTCATTCTTTTGGTATTTCAATTATCTCAAGTGTTCAGAATCATGAATAAAGTTGGGAGCAATTCATGATGATGTTAATCAATTATAAATTACTCAACAAGGGCTCCCCTTATTATACTCTCCATGAAGCTCTCTAGAGGATCAGCTCAGGTACTGGCCTCAGGCACAGTCTAGATTGAGAGAGGATTTCAAATAATTGATGGCTTTAGCCAAAATTTTGAATTCTAAAAATGGATGGAAATTTGGAAATTCTAAATCAATCATAGCAAATTACAAATTACCATCAAGAAAGACTGCATAATAAAAATTTCTAAAGGTTACTGTAGAAATTAAGCTTAAATTCAAATTTAATTCTAAGGTAAATAAAACTATGTATTCTATTTTCTTTCTTCATTATAAAATTTATAAAACCAGAATTTTCCTTCTAATGTACGCATTTGGTGTACTTGCTTTTTATTTCCAAAAAAAGTTTCCCTAACTTAAGGACATATACAACATAAGGTACCTTGGAATGAAGGAAATAGGGGAGAATGATTTTGATTACCTCCTCATGCTACATGAAAATTCATTACTTCAAACTTTCTTGAACAGTTTTTTTAAAAGATGCCAGTTACCTAACTTATACAAACGCCCATATACATATGTACATCTTTCTTGTTGGGGAACAGACTTATATTAGTGTCAATAAGTGGTCATTAAAGTTAATGTGTTCATTTTATATAGTTATAATTTAAGATATAGTAGAAATTCGTTTGAACATGATATATACCTTTTTTAAATATATTAGAGACTTATAGAACCACCTCACAGTGACTATATTTGTCCATTATGATGTTTAGAATATACTTTACTACTTAAATGAGTTGAGTATGATATTTTATCATTATACCTTTGCTTTTATCATATATCGTGGATGTAGAGTCTTTGGTCAGAAACATACCCTCTATATTATAAAAACATCATTATAGAAAAATGTAGTATTCTTTTAATATATAATTTAACATGAAACTAGGACAGATTTTCAGCAAAAGAAGGGAGCTGCATATCGTTGGCTTTTACTGGCAGGCCTGTTTCTGCCCAGTAATTACCCAGTCTTTACATACATGTTACAGTTCAGTGCTTTGAAGGAAATCCAGCTTTCTTTGCTCTCTGATCTTTTCTTCTCACAAAATACTTAGCAAACACATAGCTATTAGCTCCATAGGAAGTGGTTGTATACATCAGGTATTTTTCCCAAGCCCACTTAACCAAGGTACCAAGTAATTTGACTAGAATCCAAACCAAATCAGTTGAAGAGCTAAGTGTGCAAAAAATTCTTTAACACACTAGATTCCATTGAGCCACAGTTTTATTAACACTGCATCACTTAGCAAACTCAGATGGGGTCTTTGGGTCTTTAGGTTGAGTTTCTTTAATTGGCAAATGCTTAAGAGCACACTTTACTGATTGATTGATTGATTGATTGATTAAAGAATCATCTTTTTTTAAAATTTATTTATTTTTGGCTGTGTTGGGTCTTCGTTGCTGCACGCGGACTTTCTCTAGTTGCGGGGAGTGGGGGCTACTCTTCATTGTGGTGCGTGGGCTTCTCATTGCGATGCCTTCTCTTGTTGCAGAGCACGGGCTCTAGGCACGTGGGCATCACTAGTTGTGGCACACGGGCTCAGTAGTTGTGGTGCATGGGCTTAGTTGCTCCACGGCATGTGGGATCCTCCCGGACCAGGGCTCGAACCTGTGTCCCCCGCATTGACAGGCGGATTCTTAACCACTGCGCCACCAGGGAAGTCCCTAAGAGCCCACTTTAAATGCAGTTACACAATGACATCATGATAAGAAATGCTATAGGAATATAGGCATAGAAAAAAAAATTATCATCACTCACATATGCCCTGAGCATTTTCTGCTGGAGAATCTGAACTTCATAATGAGGGTACTAATATATTACATGCTTCTGATAGTAAGTTCTTATCACTTGAGAAATATCATTAAACGTTATATCTCTGCAGCTTAATCCTTCTTAACCTGAAATATACGTTTAGAAATAATATTTTAACAGTTTGAGAAAATTCAGCTATTACATAGCTATTTGCCTAAATATTTATGTGAGATAATTATGAAAGCATTCTATTAATAATTTTTTGAAGACATTGTAATAACAATTTAGTCTTAGAATTTTAGAAAAAAAATAAACCAATAAAGGTACTTCTTCTGGTTCAAACTGTACAAATGAAAATTCTGAAGCTAAGTAAATTGGGCAAAGTATGTTGCTGTTTCATAAGTTAATGAAAGTAAATTTATTTATTAAATTTTTATTTATTTATATTTTCATGGGTTTATAACACATAAGGTTCATGTGTATAATATTATATTTTGACATTTATATAAACTACAGTGTGCTCACCACCAAAAGGTTAGTTGTCAACTGTCATCATATTGTTGACCCCGGCATTGGGTGTCCAGCACTGTAGCTTGCTGGTCGTTGAATGGAGCTGGGTCTTGGTGTTGAGATGGAGATCTCTGGGAGAGTTTCGCCATTTGATATTACATGGAGCTGGGAGGTCTCTTGTGGAACAGTGTCCTGAATTTGGCTCTCCTACCTTAGAGGCACAGCACTTTCGCCTGGCTGGAGCACCAAGAGCCTTTCATCCACACGGCTCAGAATAAAAGGGAGAAAAAGTGAATGAAAAAAGAAAGAAAGAAAGAGAGAGGAAGGAAGGAAGGAAGGAAGGAAGAGGATAAAATAAAATAAAGTAATATAAAATGAAATAAAGTTATTACAATAAAATATAATTATCAAGGAATCAATTTTCTTTTTAAAGTAAAGAACAAAAATGGACGGACAGAACCCTAGGACAAATGGTGAAAGCAAAGCTTAACAGACAAAAGCTCACACAGAAGCATACATACACACTCAGAAAAAGAGGAAAAGGGGAAAAAATATTATATATTGCTCCCAAAGTCAACCGCCTCAATTTTGGGATGATTTGTTGTCTATTCAGGTATTCCACAGTTGCAGGGTACATCAAGTTGACTGTGGAGATTTAATCCACTGCTCCTGAGGCTGCTGGGAGAGATTTCCCTTTGTCTTCTTTGTTCGCACAGTTCCTGGGGTTCAGCTTTGGATTTGGCCCCGCCTCTGCGTGTAGGTCGCCTGAGGGCATCTGTTCCTCGCTCAGACAGGACGGGGTTAAAGGAGCAGATGCTTCGGGGACTCTGGCTCACTCAGGCCGGTGGGAGTGAGCGCTACGGAGTGCAGGGCGAGCCTGCAGCGGCAGAGGCCGGCGTGACGTTGCACCAGCCTGCGGCGTGCCGTGTGTTCTCCCGGGGAAGTTGTTCCTGGATCACGGGACCCTGGCAGTGGCAGGCTGCACAGGCTCCCGGGAGGGGAGGTGTGGATAGTGAGCTGTGCTTTCAAACAGGCTTCTTGGTGGCTGCAGCAGCAGCCTTAGTGTCTCATGCCCGTCTCTGTGGTCCATGCTCTTAGCCTCGGCTCGCTCTCTTAATCCCCTCTCCTCGCGCACCAGGAAACAAAGAGGGAAGAAAAAGTCTCTTGCCTCTTCCGCAGGTCCAGACTTTTTCCCAGACTCCCTCCCGGCTAGCCGTGGTGCACTAACCCCTTCAGGCTGTGTTCAGACCGCCAACCCCTGTCATCTCCCTGGGATACGACTGAAGCCCGAGCCTCAGCTCCCAGCCCCCGCCTGCCCCGGCGGGTGAGCAGACAAGCCTCTCGGGCTGGTGAGTGCTGGTCGGCACCGGTCCTCTGTGCGGGAATCTCTCTGCTTTGCCCTCTGCACCCCTGTTGCTGCGCTCTCCTCCGTGGCTCCGAAGCTTTCCCCCTCCGCCAGCCGGAGTCTCTGCCCGCGAAGGGGCTTCCTAGTGTGCGGAAACCTTTCCTCCTTCGTGGCTCCCTCCCACTGGTGCAGGTCCCGTCCCTATTCTTTTGTCTCTGTTTTTTCTTTTGCCCTACCCAGGTACGTGGGGAGTTTCTTGCCTTTCGGGAGGTCTGAAGTCTTCTGCCAGCGATCAGTGGGTGTTCTATAGGAGCAGTTCTAGTAAACTCAGGTAGAATAAAATTTGTTTACATTCATTATTTTAATTAAACCAACACACACATTTTAATTAAAATAACAAACTTAAACTAGGTTTTATTTACTGAAGATTATCCCAGATTAACACTTGGGTTAGTTTCTATATTTCTGAGAGTTTTAGAAGACCCAATTTTTTCAAGTACTTGACCTTCAACCCAACTAAATAGAGCTCTTTTACAAATTAATTTTGGCAATACCATCCTAAGGTAGAAAAATACCACACATATACAATGTACATATATAGACACACGTACATATATAGACACACATAAACATACAGACAGATGCAAACAGGCCTTATAACTATAGTTTTAATATTTTAGCTATGATTAAGGTACAGTAATATAAAACTCACGAGTTTATAAATGAACAGGTGGATCCAAATTTTGTTTTGGCAGTTGGAATAAGTGACGTTCACCTGCTCAGATGGCTAAAGCTTTTTATTAATATTTGTGGAGAGGACATTTAAGATTTTTTTATTTGCCCAATTTCCAATTACCATCCCTCCCCGTTTTTTGGATGAGGAACATCTCCCTAAAATTTGCATTTTAGGGAATGGCTGTTGAGTCAATAGAGGAGATGGAGGTAGAAAATCTACATCACAGAGAAAGTATCCAAGTTTTCTCCAAGATGGAGTTTTTCAGGCATATTTGCCTGTTTTCAGAGGTCCAGGGTAATTACTATTTAAATTTTTCTTTTTCTTAAGTGCAAGACAGTTCTGTCTCCAATGTCCTGGTTTTTAACAATATCTACAAGCATTTTGAGATGAATAGGGGAGGTTTGGAGATTGGTAAAATAGGTGGAATTTGATTTGCTTCTAGAGCCACATTTCTGGTTTTTTAGAGGTTTGTAAGACAAAGATTGTTGTTTCCAATTCCCCAAAGACCTGGTTAACAGCCTATCAAGGGACTGATGTGCCCATCCTACTAAACCTGCTTCTTTATATCAGGGAGATTTCCAACTAAGATGAAAATTAAAAGATTTCTAGAGCTTGAGGGTTTAATGCAGTACGCCTTCAAAAAGTCTGTCTAAAGCATTTAAGAAAGACCTTTCTGAGTACAAAATTCAACCTCAGACCAATTCACCTTAGGGAGAAACCTGTACTATTGCTTCTACTAGCCCCTAAACATTGGCCTCCAGGTGACCCATTTCCCGATCATTTGTAGGAGGGCCTGGGAGAACTTCTGGCCATCTGTTTCCTCTGCAGCGGGGAGGTGTTCCTCAGGGGACTGCCTGGCTTGTCTGATAGCTGTAGTATAATCAAGGGTGGGAAGAACATCCCTTAACAGCCAATCTAGGTTGCTGTGAGTGTGGTTGTGAATGGCCACTAAGCTTTCCATTCCTCTCTAAATTTGGTAAGAGGTTCTGAAAGTTGAGGTAAAAGGCTTTATAACTTAGAAGATCTGCTGCTGTCTGGGGGCCATGAATTTTTTGTGGTGTGGGTCCTGGAAACAACCACAGAGGCATTGCATAGGAAGGCCTAAAGCTGGCAGAGCCTGTTTACAGAGCCCTGGAAAGTGGCATGTGTCATAAGGGATGGAAAAATGATCCCTACCATCTGTCTCTGGTACTTGTTCTGAATTCAGTTCCTTGCTTTTAGTATTTTAATGCCTAATCTGTATACCCCAGGTCTAGAGTTTAGGCCAGAGTGCTCTCTGTAAATCTTCTAAAGAAAGGGAAGTCAAAACAGGCAACTTGATGTTTAATGGATTTTGGGGGAAGTTGGAGGAATCTGGGGACCTAAGGGAGTTCACTGAGGTGATGGAGTTGGATTTTGAGAGGTAGGGTTTAGACCAGAGGCCCAGAGAGCCAAAAGATCTGGAGGGTCAGGGACAGGGAGTTGGGGGTAAAGGAATGTATAAGAGGATGAAAAAGGGGAATTTATGTCAGGTGTAGATGTTATTTTTGTTCTGAGTCTAATTTCTGTTCTCTCGTCTTATTAAGGGAGTCCCTAACAATAGCCATTACACTTAAATATAGCCAATTCGAAGCTCCCATTGTCTGGCAATTGACAGGTAGGATCTTATATTAATCTCAATATCAAGTCAAACCAATAAGACTTTTTATGGCTTAACCATGGATGCAAGAAATGTCCCAAAGGAGACTGCAAACATGCAGCCCTAACAATATCTAGAATGAGACAATGAAGGTTGAGATGACAAAGGCCCCTTGTGACAGACTCCCCTGAGAGCTGGCATAGTCAGACAAAGAGATGCCAGTTGCAAGCCCAGATTGTTACCAGTGATTCTGATCAACTGGCTACCGCACTTGGAATCCCAGTCTTTTCAACTGGAAATGCACATAAGTATAGGTACCTTCCAGGTGGAGGAGACTAGACGTGATATTCTCACTGGTCATAAAGCTAAGCTCTTAAGCATAGAACAACACAAAAGGAAAATTTCCTGCACCTCATTTTTTTTTTTTTTTCATGTACACATGAATGGCTTCAGCTAAGCCTTGGGTCTCTTGGAGCCAAACTGATAGCTAAGAGGCATGTGCCACTGGATTGGGGATTGTGGTATTTTACCATGTACCTCATGACATGGGAATTTTCTTGAGGTTGGTGGTGACCTAGTCAATTTAACCCATTCATGGCCAACTTATCCTAACCTGGGGGTCTTGGAGTTAGGTTGCAAGTGCTCTAACAGCTTTTAAGTGCTCGACTGTGCCCACCAATTTTGTGGCTTGCTTCTGAAATTCCATTAGTCATAGCCTTTACCTCATGTGCACATTAACTCACAGTGCCTGTCTGGTGAGAACTGGGAACTCACCAGTCTGTGAGGCAGGCTCAAATGACAAGCTTATAGGACTTTTGCCTCTGTTATACACTGTGGTTTTCATCCTTATGGCAAATGACACAAAAGACATAAACAAAGAAAAGAAACAGTAGGAAAAGAATCAATAGAAAACAAGAGTACTCATATCAAATTTTTACCAGAGTAGGTGTTCCTAAGGAACGAATTCACCCAAATATTTTCTCCTGCTAATCTAAATTTAGAAAAAGCAAAGGACTCTCACCATCTTCACTTCCATCAGACCCTGCAGGCAGAGATCTGGGAGACTGACATGAGATTTTTTCTTTTGGCTTTTGTCAGAGGTCCCAGGTTCTCTCAGCTGCAGCAGCCAGAGTGAGCAATGTCCAGCCAGTGAAGGTCGCTTCATGGTTGCCAACTCGAGTGGAAACATTTTTCTACTACCCTTCTAGGTTCTTTGGCTGGTCTAATAATCAAATTGACCTAAGAAATTAACAGGAGAAAAACAAATTTAATTTTATATGTATGGGAGTCCCATAAAAATAAGAGCCCCAAAAGGCAGCCAGGGAATTGAAGCTTATATAACATTCTGAGCTAAGGAAAGGGGTAGGGGTCTGGGGGTACAAAGGGAAAGAAGGCCATTCACAGGAAGGAAGAGATGTTTAGAAAACAAAGTTTGCCCTGTTACGCAAGTAAGTCTCTTAGGTAAAAAGTTCTCTCTGGTAATAGCTTTTTTCCTGGTACAGGCTCTCTTTCCAATGTAAATTTTTGTTGTTGTTGTTGTTATCTATTTATTTATTTATTTATTATTTATTTATTTATTTTTTAAATTTTTTGCCTTATAACAAATTTAATCAGTTATACATATACATATGTTTCCATATCCCCTCCCTTTTGCGTCTCCCTCCCACCCTCCCTATCCCACCCCTCCAGGGGGTCACAAAGCACCGAGCTGATCTCCCTGTGCTATGCGGCTGCTTCCCACTAGCTATCTACCTTACCTTTGGTAGTGTATATATGTCCATGCCGCTCTTTCACTTTGTCACAGCTTACCCTTCCCCCTCCCCATATCCTCAAGTCCATTCTCTAGTAGGTCTGTGTCTTTATTCCTGTCTTACCCCTATGTTCTTCATGACATTTTTTTTCTTAAATTCCATATATATGTGTTAGCATACGGTATCTGTCTTTCTCTTTCTGACTTACTTCACTCTGTATGACAGACTCTAGGTCTATCCACCTCATTACAAATAGCTCAATTTCATTTCTTTTTATGGCTGAGTATTATTCCATTGTACATATGCGCCACATCTTCTTTATCCATTCATCCGATTCCAATGTAAATTTAAGCTGTTGAGGGGGAGCTAAAGGGCTTTTCCTGAATCTGATGTATTTTGATTATCTTTCGCTCAAAATAATCCTTATGCCAAAGAGACATCTTTTGGGGTAGAAAAATGTGTTCCCCTTTAATCCTCCTATAATAAAATACAGAGTAACAGGAATAAAAAGAGAATTTTTAAAATAAATTTATTTATTTTATTTTATTTATTTTTGACCACATTGGGTCTTTGTTGCTGTATGCGGGCTTTCTCTAGTTGTGGTGAGTTGGGGATACTCTTCGTTGCAGTGTGCGGGTTCTCATTGCGGTGGCTTCTCTTGTGGCAGAGCACGGGCTCTAGGCATGCGGTCTTCAGTAGTTGTGGCTCGCAGGCTCTAGAGCGCAGGTTCAGTAGTTGTGGTGCACGGGCTTTGTTGCCCCGCAGCATGTGGCATCTTCCCGGACCAGGGTTCGAACCCATGTGCCCTGCATTGGCAGGTGGATTCTTAACCACTGTGCCACCAGAGAAGTCTCCAAACAGAATTTTAATAACAGGTATACCTCCTATATACATGGGAGGTACCCAGGAAAACTGAGTATCTCCCCAAAATGGCCCAAGCCACCACCTGAGATACCATCTCCAGCTAAAGACAAAGAAGATGTTTAGTGTGGGGGGGCAGTTATGGGAGGTTACTGGGCAAAGCACAGTAAATAAAGATATGTTTGTTATGCAGATTTAAGTCATTTTCCTCACTACTGATAAGAGTTTCTAGAGATTTAGAGTCATCCTTCCTGTTCTGATATAGAGGGGGAGACACCCTTACAAATGGAGATTTCCCCTTGTAAATGTCCTTTACAAAAGGGTAACTTCTACTTGGTTTTCTGAGTTTCTCCTGAGTCTGCTCTTTTTTTAAAAATAACCAGTCTAAAATAATTCTTATGCCAAAGAGGCATATTTTGGGGTCCCAAATTTTCCTCCACTTTTGTATAATGGATGATAGAATTGAATTAATGTTAATTTTCATAAGTGTGGTAGTGGTGATATGTGTTTGTATCCTCATTACAGGCATAATGAAGTATTTAGAGGTGAAGTATAATATCCTCAGGCTAATATCAGATTGTTTGATAAAAGAGACATAGGTGTGTGTGAGTGTGTGTGTGTGTGTGTCTGTGTTTGGAGAGTGAGAGAGAGAGAGAAAACTGGCAGTGTGGTACATAAATAGTTGGTATATTTATTCATTATACTTGTCTTTCTACTTTTCTTTGAGTTTGATACTTTTCTCACAAAAATGCAAAAAATAAAATATGAATTAAAAATTTGGTTTAACTGCTTATAGACATTATCAACTGTATGTGTATTTATGCGATGTTATAGATTTTAATATTTCATCTTTTTTTCCATAAATAATTGTATACCAAAAATCTATGGAACATCAATTTGAAGGAAACACTCTAAGTATGAATACCAAAAGTGTTGTGTGTAGTGAGTATCAGCTCATTTTTTTTGTTATGTATATAGATGATTGTCAATGAATCTATCTGTGGACTCAAGGGACATTCTGATATCAGCATTCTGTTCTCTCCTTGAGTCCATAGAATAAATGTACAAAAATCATAATTGACTATGACACAGACTTTGACTCAGAATAGATTTTCAAGAAAGGTTCACAGTATTTTTAAAGAACAGTAGTAAAATTAATGCTAGAGTAGATTAATGTCTGTGAATTTGGATTTTTTTTCAAGTCTTGAGATATTTCTCTCCAATTCATTTCACGGAATTATTGTATAATGTCACCCAAGTAGAACTAACTATAACATATGGATGTTCATACATTATTTCAATTCTGTTTTGTTCTTTTTATACTATGCAATCTCATTATGAGGACACTGCATAATGATAGGTTTTACTCAATCTCACGGTAAGCTTAATATTCTCTTTTCATATTGTGTGCAATATTGCGGTGGGGGGGGGAATACATATTACTTTTAGAAATCATAACCAAATCGGGTATATAGAATGGATTGAAATGGGAATTAAATGATCTGGTTAAAAGTATTCTAGCAAGACCTAGTAACTGGAAAGAAAATATTTTTAATAAAAACGATTATTTTGTAGTTTCATTTTCATTGCTAAAGCATATATTTCACATTTTTATGTTCAAAAAGCTAAAATTTCCATTATTCTTTCTTTCACCTTCCACACTTGAGAAACCTATTTTTCTGTACCTGCGAGTGTCCTACTTTATAATAGTAATGCAAGTGCAATCCTGATAGCATTTATGCTATCATAAAAATTGGCCTTCTACTCTCACCTCTCTTAAAAATTATACTCTTAGATTAATAGATTACCTTCGCATGCTAGATATTTAATAGTCTCCCACCAAAGTTATATATAATTGTGCACCAGTAAGTACTTTAGTCATAAAAGCTTTGGTTCCACCAGTGTTATATGATGTCACTTTCTCTACAGAAACTTTTATTTGCAAAAATAGGTCTACAGGATTCACGTCAGAATCATATTTAGAAAATTCCTCAGTCTACAATTTTCTGTAGTCTAGCACTTTTCTGGAAAGACATCTAACAAAGCAATTTTTACCTAATATACTGATGCTGGTTAATTGTTTCTTTTGTTTTTAATGCTCTTTAAGATAGCTTTCTAATTATGGTACATATTTTCACATTTACTAATGTTGAGGTACTCTGTAGCACATAACAGAGTTTATTATAGTGGTTCACTTCTTGGAAGACAATTGTGCTATTTTGTGAGGAGTTTATGTTTAGGATAATGGCTTTAGTTTGCAAAGCTCATTCATGTGAATTATTCATGTCAACACATGTTTAATGTGTACTTACTATGTTCCATATACAAGGTTATGTACTAGAGATAAAAGGAAAAGGAGGAAGAGAGAAGGACTGGCCCAAGGAGGAGGAGAAAGCATGATCTAAGACTCAGGACTTACTAAAGGACATTGATCCATTACAGATTTTTTTTTAACTTTTACTGTTTACAACTATTTAAACTTAATAAAACAGCAAAGAATCACTAGTATATCCAAAACTCAGAGTCAAGATGTGATTTTTCCCTATTTGATTGGTACCTTGTTTTAGAATAAAATATTAGTGATACACATGAGAGCTCTCAAAGTCCATGGCATTTTCCTTGCTGCTTAGTTACACACTGTCTAAAGTTTGACTATACTCTAGCATCCATATTTTTGTAAATCAAGAATTTGTTTATAGTTAGAAATCCTATTCTACTCTTTTATATTTTGAACTTGCATAAATAATATATTTCCTTTTGTAACTTGCATTTTTCATTCAATGTTATGTTTTTCCCCTCAACAGATTTGGAGTTTATCTATTCTAATTCTAGATTTTTAGTAATTAAAGGTCGAACATTCCTACTTGAGTGATCACAGTCTTATATTTAATAGCTCTAACCCTTACAGAAAACAAAATTGATGAGTTTCAAAGCATTGGTTCTGATTGTATTTTATATCATCTCCATGTAATTATCGTCTCTATTTTAATTATACTTATTTATTATTATTATTATTTTTAGTTTCTAATTTCTTTTTTTTAATATCTATATTGGAGTATAATTGCTTTACAATGGTGTGTTAATTTCTGCTTTATAACAAAGTGAATCAGTTATACATATACATATGTTCCCATATCTCTTCCCTCTTGCATCTCCCTCCCTCCCACCCTCCCTATCCCACCCCTCTAGGTGGTCACAAACCACCTAGCTGATCTCCCTGTGTATGCGGCTACTTCCCACTAGCTATCTATGTTACGTTTGGTAGTGTATATATGTCCATGCCACTCTCTCACTTTGTCACAGCTTACCTTTCCCCCTCCCCATATCCTCAAGTCCATGCTCTAGTAGGTCTGTGTCTTTATTCCCATCTTACCACTAGGTTCTTCATGACCTTTCTTTTTTTCTTAGATTCCATATATATGTGTTAGCATATGGTATTTGTTTTTCTCTTTCTGACTTACTTCACTCTGTATGACAGACTCTAGGTCCATCCACCTCACTACAAATAACTCAATTTCGTTTCTTTTTATGGCTGAGTAATATTCCATTGAATTGCACTTTATTTTTGACTTGGCCCCCAAATTAGTCACACAATTACACAGTGTTTAACAGTTAAACTTCTTGGATTTATCTACATGTATATCACTTTCTTTGCTCAGTTTGTTCTTTAATCCCACTTCTTCACGGTGAGTTTAATTCCCTTCAGTAAGAAACCTATTCCTTGGAAGTTTTAGTATTGAAGATCTATAGGTAGAAATTTCTGTCTTTGTCTGAAAATGTCATCTCTTTCATTTTTTAATATAGTTAGTTAAACGTTATATTCTAGGCTAAGAGTGATTTTTCCATTAGTATCCTTAGGATAGTGCTTTCAGTTATCTTCTGGCATCTATTGTTACTGATGAGAAGATTGCTACTAGTCTCATTGCTCTTTTTATTTGATATTCTTTCTTTCTTCCAAGTTGCTTTGTAGACTTTCCTCTTTGCCATTATGTGATGTGGTTTACCAGCTGTTTTTTAGCCTTGGTTCCCCAGAAAGCAGAGCCTCAGGCCAAGAGTTTATGTGCTATTATTTAATTAGAGAGTACAATGCAAGTGAACCGGATTGCAGGGCAAAAGCAGTGAAGCAGGGAAGGATGGCGATTCAATATGAGAATGCATGATCAAGCTGGGATTTGACCTCTGGAAGTTCTGTAAACTGGATCTCAAAATTATGTGGAGGGAATGTGAAGAAAGGAGAAAGAATTCATCCATGGGTTTAGCCTGTGGGAGAACTGAAAGGGTTGTTTTAGGAATATTCTCACCTGCTGGAGTAAGGAGAGAGGTGGAGGATAGATTTGTTGCAATCATGAACACAGTGAGACACTGTCAGATTGTATATATAAGTAGTCTGCCAGTGTTGCACATTCTTTTAATGTGGAACAAAGGAAGGATCAGGCTGAGGTGAGGTATACGATACAGGATATAATCATATATTTGTTTTCATTTCTTTTACTGGTGACTCCATGCACTTCTTTTATCTGAGGATTTATTTCTAACTTAATCTCTGAGAAGTACTATTTCTTCAAATACTTGTTAAATTCACTCTAATCTCACCTTCTAAAAATATTATTAGATGAATGTGGGTCTTCCGTTTTATCCTTTATTCCTTTATCATTCACATTTTCATTTAACCTCATCATTTTTTCTGGCTTATTTTCAACTTATAAAATTCAAATTCAGTTTTATCAAATATGTTATTTAAACTTTCTATGGAGTTTTGAACTCCAATGAACATACTTTTTCTGCCTTTTTCTGCATCAATTGAGATGATCATGTGGTTTTTCTGTCCTTCATTCTGTTAATGTGGTGTAACACATTGATTGATTTTTGTCTGTTGAACCATTTTACACATAAATCCCACTTGGCCATGATGTATAATCCTTTTAATATGGTGTTCAGTTCATTTTTCTAGTTGGAGTATAGCTTATCTTTGAAGGTTCCAGCTTATCCTTGATCTCCTAACTTCAGATCATCTCTCATTCCTGACCGCCAGCCCTACTGACTTCAGGACTGGCACCAAGAGGCAGGGGCAGTGGATTTACATAGACGGCTTAACAAAGCCCCACTATCATGTAAGGTTTAGTCCCTATAATAAAGTCCTTCTAGTGGTTCTACTTGTCCAACCAAACCTTAATATAGAGTTTATCGAATGTCATTTGATATTCTGATCAAGGAAAAAGGGAGAAAGCCAAGGTATAAAGTATAGGAACAGAAAGAAAAATAACACAAAGGGAAATATATTAAATTTAGGATGATTCACTGAACATAAATATCCTGTAAATATCTAAAAACTGGATGAAGTTGATTATTTCCTAGTAAAATATATACCACCAGAATTGATTCCAGAAGAGTGTGAAAAACAAAAGAGAACGCTTAGAAGACCTTCATTGCTACTTTTGGTGAATTTGTCCACACTTCCATCTGGTTTGGTTTGGAGATCCCACCTCCATATTCTCGTGCTGGGCATGTGACCAAGACCTGGCCAGTTAGAATTCCCTGAACTTGAGGTTTTAACAGAAATCCCAAGCTGAGTCAGTCTTTTGTACAAAGGCTGTCTCCTTGCCTGGGTTCAGTAAATTGGTAATATACAAAAATAGAGTTGCGTTTGGTCATTTTTCTTGCCACCCCTTGGAGAAAGGTTTCCCCAAAATAATACAAAACAAAACAAACAAAACAAACTGCAGAGGGAAGAATATCCAAGTCAGAGAAACATTTTCTATTTATATCCTTTGGGCCCCCACACTTACCTGTGTCTGAAAGTATCAGCACTTTCAAACTTTGTTGTATTGTGAGTCAATAAATTCCTTTCTAGCCTTTAAACTAATTTGTAAGTGTTCTCTAAAATTACAACTTAAAATTAATACAATGACCATGGCAGCAATTGCATAAGATTTCAAGAAGCTAATTTTCTTGCAAAAATGAAGTTATGGGTATATACTCTTTCAAGTTCAAATACTCTGAAACCCTTTCCCTCTTGCTGAATTTTTAAATTCCTTTATATTGGATTTCAAAATACAAAAGAAAATGGGCTCTGCTTCAAGATGTTTGTGAATGTAAGCATACATAGCCATTATCTTTGCCTCTCAAGAACCTATCATAATAATGGTGAAATCTGAAAGAAAGGGAAGCCCACTACTAAAATATGCAAGGAGGGGGCTTCAGCTTCTGAGATATATATGTGCCCAGCAGAACTCCTGAGTAACTCAGGATGGCAAGAGGGAGACATAGACTGAAATTCTATGTGGGGCAGAGTTACCTCACCTACACCTTTTTCTCCAAACAAAAAGCCTGACAGAAAGTCATTTAACCACCCTCTTACCAATTCTTTCTTTTAAAAAGGAGCCTTTTAAAAAAGATATGTAAAGACTGTTTCCAGGTGATCTATAATGGTCAGTGTGTTTGTTACAGTTCCTGCCAAAGACTTATTCTTTCAACATTTGTATGTGTTTAGAATAGTGGCAGGTCTCTATCTGTTCAAGGTAAAACTAAGCCTTTCAGGTTCTTTCCAAGTCCATGAATTATTCCTATTTCTCCCAGGACTTATTTTGCTATTTTTAATATTTATCTTATTCTCTCTTATGTCATGCCTATCTCAAATATCTCAACAAATATTTATGGAACATCGACTTTGGGCAAGGCAGTATTTTTTGGGTGCTATGACTATTGTAGTGAAAATTACAAAACCCTTTCTTTCCTAGGAGTTTACATTCTTCTTAATATCTAGAGATATTTTGTTTTCTCTTCATATTTACGAATGAAGACCATGAGCTCTGTGTTTATGATTATCTTTACACCTCTCATTTTTCTGTCTTGATTATCTTTACTAGCTTCATTATGTCTGTCTTCTTTATAATTGCTCCTGTTCCAAAGGATTCCATCCATCTCCCTCCACTACTACCATGGAACATACTTTCACAGGCAATACCTCATACTTCTTTGACTTCAGTCTGGCATCTTTATCCTGATTTTAGAAGCATACTTGATATTCCGTGATAGCTAGATGAACATTGCCACTAAAATATCACTCTGACATCTCAAATCTCAGAGATTCCAGCTGAATTGTCATCTATTCCTCTACTATGACAAACAAGTTATATTGCATTTCTTATATCAGTGGAACTTCTCACCATCTACTCAGTCACCTAAACCAGAAACTTAAGGTCATCTTTAAATTATCCAAGCTGCCACCAAATTTTATTGTGCTTCTTTAATACTACTTGAATCTATATGCATCCATATCTCAACTGTCTCACCATTATATCAGGACTTTATACTATTTTCTTCCAGTTAATGCCATAACTCCGTAAGTGGGACAATCTAAATTTTGACAATCTGTTCATATCCCTGCTAGTATGACCATTCTAAAAATTGAAAAATTTTATTCCTATTAGAAAAATCGTGTTGACTGTGCATTGCTTAGAAGATCTAGTTCAACTCTTCAGCCTGATACACAATACCACTTGTTACCTCTTTGGCCTCATCTCTTCATTTCTTGCTAATGTACTTATATCTCTTCCTCTTCTACCCCAGAGCATGATGATTCATACTTACTGTTTACTGAGCCCTAAATTTTCAATGCATCTTTACTGTTGCATGCAGTGTTTATTTTGCTTAGAATAAAATTAATGACTTCATTTCATTGGCTAATTGTTACTAGTCCTGTAAGATACAACTCAGATATAACCCAACTTTAAGGAGATTTGAATTATTAGTGTAGATTTCTCCTCCTAGATCATTCCATTTTATCCTGTATCTGAAATCTGTGTCAGGGTATCCCTGACATAGAGTGTTACTGTATGTTTATTCATCTGCCTTTTTTGAAATGTAATACATTTCTTCATGATAAGTGCTGTACTTCGTAACTATAACCCTAGCACACAGCATCGGGCATGGCACATTCTTGGTCAGTGTTGAATGCCTGAAATAGTGATTTAGAAAAGAGTTGGCAGATATTATAACTTAATAGGCAAGAAACCCTATACAAATATGTTAAGTAAGTGAGAGAGATCTAGGTTGAAATACATCAAATCCAGGATGGTAAGTAACAGTATTAAAATAGGTTTTCTTTGGAGAATAAAGGGTGAAAAATAAGTCTGGGATGCTCACAGTGGCCAAAAATTCTGAAGCAGTGTGTGTGTGTGTGTGTGTGTGTGTGTGTGTGTGTGTGTGTATGCCAGTAACTGTTCTAGTTTTTAGAAATGTAGTAGTAATTTAAAAAAAAAGAAAGGTCTTTTGGAGCTTCTATTTTGGGATAGGAATGGGGAAGAAAACAAGCACAAGATAAATAAAAAATGTTTTAGATAGTCACAAGTGCTACTAAAGAAAAAAAAATACACTTCCAGAATAGAAGATGACAAGGCCAGGGGTGGTAGATAACTGTGTTGTGACTAGTGATGTGAGAATGGAGAACCCAGAGCCCAGAGTTGGCTTATAATTAGTGTCTGTCCTCTACGAATGGTGGATGAGAGAAAAAGGATTTTCCCCAACATGCTTTTCCAAATCTCCACATTTTTGCAGTGATGTTAAACATGCTGGCTTGATGATTAAAAATGGAGAGTTTTGATTATCACACAAAGGAGAGCCTCTTATCTCATAGTGAAAAAGCATGAGTTAAGATGGTAAAGAATTTTCAAATCTTAAAAGAAGTCACAGAAAAGAAATGCAGTTCAGATTTCCATTCGAAATTCTCATACCAGGAAACTTCTCATTGAAGGGAGTATACATTCACCTCTCAAATAATGAAAAGACATGAAATGTTTGGTTAATCGTAGTAAAGAAGATACTGAAGATCTCAAAGTATTGCATATGGATAACAAGTAATATTACTTAACAGAAACGTCACATTTCTTTGTGAACTTTCCAGTACATGCAGTGTTTTGATGTTCATGTTGTTCGATGCTCAGGCTTGTTTGCATTAACAAAAGAATCTTTATACTTAATTCTTCATGGAATATTGAGAGCACAACTTATTTTCATGGTTAGCCAAAAAAGATAGACTTTATATTGCTATCAAAAACTTATCCACAGGCTATAACTACTTTCAAAAAGAATTTGTTATTCAGACAAGGGTTTTTTTTTGGAATTAGGCCAAAATAAACAAATGTTTTAAAAACTACCAAGAAAATACAGAGAAAATTCTTAAGATGGAAATATTTATGCTCACAACCACAGTGATGCTGTGTATTTAAACTGATATACTGTAATGTAAAAAATGTATCAGGTTGAGCTCAGAAGATTCAGGTACAAATCTTCTCCATTTCTGATTTGTCAGGGCAGACAGAGAGGAATATGATTTGGAAGAGCAATATAATACTCAGCAATCGCTTTGAGAGCAAAATAAGTGGCTCTATAGTTTCAAAGTCAGAGTGTTAAATTGGGTTTATGATATAAGCAGCATACACTGGTAGAATGAGATAGGGTGATGTGAAGTAAAGTTAGAGCGATACGATATTGGTGGTTGTTCAAACAGGAAGGATACTGTCTTCTAGCAGCTTCAGTAGCAGGAATTAGGGATTCCATTTTTGGGAAAAATGGTAGAATATAATGTTATAGTGGGCCTAGAACCAAGACATTAAGCCATTTACTTGTCTAGGACTCATTATAATCATTTTCTAGGTACAGGATGGATCCTAGATGAGAAGTTGTATTAGTTGCCTGTTGCTGCATAAGAAATTAGTACAAATGTAATGGCTTAAAACAGCATCCCTTTATTAGCTCACAGTGCTATAGGTTGGGATACTGGCATGGAGTGACTAGGTTCTGTGTTCAAGGTCTTAAAGGTCTGAAATCAGCATTTTTAAACCCTTGTCAGATAATTCTAACATCTAATTCATCTCTGTTGGCATCATCTGTCACATCTTATTCAAGCTGTCATGTATCTGGTTCTTGGTATAAGTAGTGATATTTTATTGTCTTTTGGACATTTTGGCTATTATGTTAGGATTCTTTGGTCCCTATTTAAAGTGTTTTGTTTTTTTTAATTTTTAGCAGGCATTCACTCTTTATAGGTTTGGCACACATTTCCTGTACTTTTATGGACGGTGGTTCCATGATAACCTAATTTTCTGACCCTTTGTGGTACTCTTATGGTCTGTTTCTCTTGTGCAGGTGGGGTTACCTCTGGTCCCTTCTCATGCTGCTTATGGGGTCTGAAGTAGCTTCCCCAGGATACGGCACTTGGTGCTTCTGGTGAGGGAAGGGAATCTCTGGAACACGTGATGAAGAGTCCTTCCTGGGCCAGGCACTTGTGACAGGGTCTCCCTGGACTGTAAGGAGTGGAGGGTGCTTACCAGGTTGAGAGCTTTCTGTGGAGGGATCTCCGTTGCCGGTACCAGCAAGTTGCCTGATGTTTCTGGGGAGGGGAGAGGAGTCTCAGGCCCATCTGAGGAGAGCATTGTCCAGGTGGGAGCTTTTTGTGGTAGGAGCACTTTTGCTGGGACCCTTAGCCACTGATGTGTCTGGGTGGTGAAGGGGGATCTCAGGCCCAGTGGGGAAGGAAAGCACTTTCCCTGGTCACTTAGTGTCATCAGGGCTTCCAATTGTTCGTCGTTGCAGGTTCTGCAAGGCTCGCCTGGTGTTTGGGGGATTCCCATTTGATGTGATGGAGGAAGAGCCTCTTTGAGCCACTTCCTGTTACTAAGTTGGGAGTTAGGAAATGCTGGGCCTGGATCACATTTTTTTGTTGGTAGAGGGGCATAAGGTGCCCTGCCATGAGGCTGTTCATCCATTCTGAGGGTCCCTAGGCAATTCACCTTCTCTAGACCTTTCAGAGATCTCCTTTGGTTGTCTCATATTATTTCCAGGATATATAGTTGTGCATATAAAGGGGGAGCAGGGAGAGGGGAGTATAAACCATCTTATCTGGATTAGAAGTCCTCTCTGTGCCTTTTAAGTGCCCACCTGATTAGGTCAGGCTCACTCTGTATAATCTCCCAATCAACTGTGTTATATATCATAATCTAATAATGGGAATGATATTCCATCACATTCACAGGTCTCATACTCAAGGGGAGGGGCTCCTACAAAGATCATTGGGCATCATCTTAGAATTCTGTCGACCACAGAAGGTGCATGTGAATGTACTGAAGCATTAATTAAGCAATTATCATCCTTTGGAAGGTTTTAATCTGTTAGGATAGTATGAAAGCCAAGTACTGTTATAATTATTCTACTCACTTTAAATGAAGTATATCTGATATCAAAAATACTTCCTAAAAATCAGACTATTCAAACAACTTTCAGAAGTTAATGTAAATTTCAGAGGTTTGATCCAAGCCTTCATTTCTGGCCATGCAGATATCTTCTGTGTGAAAAATATGCTACCTCAAAGATGTTTTCAAAAACTTCACCACCACTCCCCATTTATACGTTGTAGTTATGTGCAAATACTGTGGCTGCCAGCAATTCACAGAGAAAAGAAAGGTCAGTGATGTTTCTGACTTTAACTTTTTAGAGAAGGTGTATACTTAACACTGCCTACATTTGTATAGGCTGCACATTGCACAAAATTTCTGATTATTGCTTTAGGTTATAATACAATGTACTCTCACCTATACCAGGATTGAAAAATTTAAGCAAAATTTTCTGGACTGGCCAATACAACCCCCCAAAAATAGTCTTCAGGCTGAATTAGGAGAAAAGTCCTTCACTATGTTTAGGTTGGAAGGAAGCATGACCTAAATTTTGATTTCAAATACTCGGGGTTTTGGGTGATGGTTTTACTGGGGACAATTAGAATTGAACTATGTAGACATGTTTCTTGAAGCCAAGTTTTACCTTTAAGGCTTTCATATTGCAGCTTGTGAGGCTCCAAGCAGCAATTGGCTACTTTGGGTCATTCACATGAATTCACTCTTAATCATATGATTGAGTCATATATAAACCATAAAACCCTTTATAAGAAATCAGAATCTGGTTTAAAAATTAATTATATGAACTAAACATATATAGAAAGAAATTGAAGCTTGAATATATTGAAGAAGCAAAAATTAAAGACATACCTATAACTGCCCTTTATCCTTAGTTGTTTACAATCACAGCAAATCAAAGTGTGACATGTTTAAGAGAAAGGTAATTAAGTTCTAAGGCTTTGTCATCTTATCACTTTTAAAAATACAAGATCTGAGTAAATGAAAGGAAAATAGAGAGGGTTGTTAAAGAGCTGAGTCATAGAGTGGAATAGAGAACAAGCGGAAGCGGAAGAGGCAAGAAAGCATACACAGGCTGGGTTTGAAGAGAGTTGGGAATGCTGGTTGTGGTAGATGGTCTCTGATTTGCTTACCGGATCTACTCGCCATCCTTCTTAACCCTGCTTCGTGATTCCAGGAGGCTGATCTTTATCAGCTTCATGGACCAGTCTCTCTGTGTCTTCAGGTTGGGTTTGGTTAATATGAACTACTGATAAGTGATTAGAAGTCAGGAGGAAAGAAGGCAAGGGTATTTATTTCCATGATCTGCCCCCTTCCAAACTTTAGGTTGGCAGTGGATGCCATTTCCTAAGGTTACATCTCTTGTTGGGTGGGCTTCTCCTATAACTCGAAGACATTCTGGGTTGCAGGAACTGCTATCTCTCTATGCCCCTTCAAACCTAGTGGTTATAATACTGGCTTCTCACAGCTGCTAGCCTCAGGCTACTTCATCATCTCTTGGTTTCCCTTCATTCTTTACACACTTTAGTCTCTTCATTAAATGCTATTCCATAACTCTTTTAAAGTGTGCCATCAGTTTTTAGCTAGAACTGACTGATACATTGGTAGTGGGGAATAGGAGAAACGTTAAGGCAGTGTTAGGGAGGTGGGATAAACTGCTGTGGAGAGAGATAGGAAGAGAAGGGTTTCAAAGCTTTTTATGGCATTCTAGGAATGTAACATGACTTCTTTATGTGAATGACTCTAATGTAGTCTTAAATGGCTTCTTAATTATTGATATTTGGTTGGGTTTCTGTTTCTTTGCATGCACAACCAGGATTGAACAGGGCTAAGAGATGTCTGGGATTTACATGATGAGATAATACTACTAGGATCTATCTAGATTCATTATATCATATTAAGACATTTCTCCCATGGAATCAGGAACATCCCAACCCAGTGCACATGCTAAGTTTCTATTGAAATTCAGTGAACTGCTGTGGTGTGAAATTAATTTTTATTGTCAGTCCCCTGCGTCGGCAGGTCGACTCTCAAGCCCTGCGCCACCAGGGAAGCCCTATAACACTTTATATAGCTGAGAATTCATCGATCAGGATTTTCACTCTCATTGGAATCCACTACTTGCCTACGACAAATCGGACACGTAGAGTTCTCAGACAGCCAGCGATCAATGGAATGAATGTGATATTCATGGGAGCAAGGTAGTATGCGAAGCTTGCTGTTTTCTGTGTACTCTGTAAGGCAAATGCTACAGGCTTTTAGTGCATCATTTTCACCAAAAGATCTTACAGCCAAGCTGTCAATCTGTGCTTTGGTGAGTCCTGTAGTTTGCAGATTATGGGAGGACCCAGAGTCACTTTCATCAGATATTATTAGGCTAATTTGTATACCCCCTTGGCTGGTCTCTGATGATAAGTTTGTTTCTTCAATGCCTTCAAGCATCCGTGATCTAATTCCTGAATTTTCATCACTTGAGCTGGAACCAGAAATAGGACTAGAACTGGAACTAGACGTACAATTGGGGCTTGAATGCCAACTCAGTGTGGAACTTGAATGGGTATCATAGCTAGCATTTGAATCAGAACCAAATGTACCACTACTACTACCATTAGGTGACTCTAGCCATTCCATGTTTTGACTTGGAGGTGAGACACTATGCTCTAAATTACTGTCACTGTCCATAAGGTTATTTGAGTTACTAAATTCTGTCATTGTCTGCCTTAACGTGCTCTGAATTGGAACAGATGTTGTATCATTTAAGCTAGTATTTAACGTTCTGCAAACGGGATTTCTAATGGTATTGACATAAGCTCTCACACCTGCCTGCTCAGAATGTGAATACATATGCCTCAGTCCTCGTTCACTTTCAGAAGTGACAGTGTTGTTTGGTGTCTCAGATGTTAACTGAGTTCTACTAGCTCTGCTGTCTCTCTGAGAATATGCTCCAGAATGAACTTGTCCTACTTCAAGATTGAAGGGTATGGTTGGATATATTTCCCTCATTCCCCAAGATTCACCACTGCTGGTTGTATCTGGAGAATTTTCTCCATGAACGGCATTCCTTGTTCTAGAAGTTTCAATAAGACCGCTATTTTGCAACTCAAATCCAGTCATTTGCTGTGTCAATATTTCTTGGTGCTCAGTTCTAGAAAATCTCGCATTCTCACTTAGCAGAGGCTGCTCAAAATTCTGAGAGGGTATACTATGATTAAGTCTTTGTACAATTTCCCTAAGTGAACGTGGAGGCGACCAACTTTCAATTCTTGCTCTGGTTCTCCGATACTCTGGGCTCCTACTTCTTGCTCTTCTCTGACTTGTGGTAGGTGGGAATTCCATTAATGTTTCAGTTGTATCTTGTTCAGACATAGATGGTCTTGTAAATATTGATTCAGATTGTGGACTTTCCACTTGCCTTTGGCTGTCTTCCATATTTTCTCTTCTGGGAAGTCTTGCAGACGCTACATATTCATTCTCTGGATTTGGACTCCCATTATCAAGGTTAGCATTTATTTCTAAACTGAATATGAACTGATCACTTTTAGGATTAATTTGGCTCTTCTCTCCAAGATTGTATTTCTCTTTGTCCACTTGTCATATTTTCAGTTTGTCCAGAACAGTTAAGCTAGTCTATTAGAGAGTCACCACTAGACACGTCATCTGAAGAGTCTCCTCTGTTTGTTAACAAAAAAAATGGGGAGGGTGCATAAAAAAACACCAAAATTAGAACCATCATAAAATAGCACTCTGAAACTTTGTTTCAAAAACAAACAAAAAATGAGAACTTAAATACTCAGATGTTTTCAACTGATTTCACATTTATAGAGTTAATATTTTATAAACTGCACTGTGTAGATTTATAAGTAAAGGTAGAAAAGTTTCGATTCCATCCAAAAAGAGTGAGCTAATCCTAGATAAACTTAGAGAATTTTTAAAAAAGGGAATCCAGAGGAAGTCTGTGTTTCAGTACTTCATCATATACACAGCCCTGTGTACCACTGTCAGAGGAATGTCAAGAGACTTTTTTTTCAGTCCACTGTCAAAACACTAATGTAATTAAACAAGGTAAACACCAGTTAAGGTACAATGCTAGTAGTTTAGTTCAATTTACATTATTGTCTAATTTCCATTAGTCTCCAACATGACTACTTGTAGGCTCTTCACTTATGTGCTTTTGATAATAGATAAGCTGTTTTAAAATATAAGGTTATTGCCCAAACATAAACAAGTTTTATAGGTTTAAAAGTGTTTGCATTTTGAATACTTCTTAATGTTACCAAGATATTTAATTGACATTAAATTGAAGGTCAGATCAAATGAATAGACTGAACCTAGCATGGTACATATAAGACCATATTCAAGAGCCAAAGTATTATAGTATCCTCTTCATTAGACAGCAAAATCCTCTACTTCACACTGGAAGGGAAGGCACCAGACCTGAGGTCCGAGCAGGGTTTCTCAGCCTTAGCACTACTGACATTTTGGTGCTGGACAATTCTTTGTTTTGGGGAGCTATCCTTGTGCATTGTGGGATCTTTGGCAGCATCCCTGGCCTCTGCCCACTAGATGCTAGTAACACCCATGCCTCCCCTGTGACAACCAAAAATATCTCTAGCCATTGTCAAATGTCCCCAGGTGTTGAAGAGAGCACAATTGTCCCCAGTGGAGAATATTTCTGTTTGCTTTTTTTACATGTCTATGTAGAAAAAATAATTCAGGAAGTAGGAGGGACTTTCAGTTGAGGTAGAAAACCAAGAAAAATACAAATAGGCTACTTTGCACTGTTTCCCAATTAAAGCAACCCAAATGTGAATCAGGAAAACAAACAAACATACCTTGACATTCTCACCAAAAATCAAGTAAATGCCAGTTCTTTTTATGAGAAGTTACTTACCAAATTAATGTAAGTCACTTCTGTATAATTTACTATTTACTATTATGAAGTTACTATTTCCTATTATGAAGTTCCTTATTCATCCCATCCGATTCCCTCCAAAAGCAAAATATACCTGTATTTTCATCTGAGTCTTGTGGGGCGTTTTCTTTGATTAGCTGAAGTCTTCTCAGCAACTCTTCTTCCGTACTTTCACCTGGAATGCCTAGAAGATTGTTGTCTCTCATAAGTTCGTAATCTTCTTCACTCAGGTTATTTACGAAACTGGAGTCATCTTCTTCCCGAAACAATCGGTCCGTTTAACTTATGTGTTGGGCCGAAACTCCATTTCCTTCATCGTTGGAATCCGAGTTTTCCACCTTAATAAACAAGTGGAAAATTATCTGAAATTCACGACGTGGTGTTGAAATTCACCAATGGTCGTTTCGTTTTCTTCGCTTTCTACTTCCTGCCAGAGTGTCCGGTTCCGACTCAGTCGGATGACCCTCCGCACAGATTCCTCCCTTCTCCCTTCCCGACTCAGTTCTGTGGCCCCTGGTGACGCAACAGTTGGGAGCCGCCCCTAGCCCAGAACTTGCTAGACGTTGCCTAGGCACCCATTATCTTCCCCGCTGTTACCGAGTAGGGACTGGATTCAGGTTAGGTTTCATTTCATTCAAAACCAGCCAATGTTACTGAGGGTTTATAGTGTACCAAGCACCGTGCTTCACCTCGTTTCACCCACAGGAGCCTATTCTCAGGTTTTCAGGCTCTGATATGCTCTATTTATTCGTTACATTCCATATGACTGCCTTCTTCAAAATGCCATGCCAAAGTCAGCCTAGTTCAATGCAACAATTCTCATTTTCAGGTGCCCAGGGACCTCCGCCTTTTCTCCTCATGAATTTCTCAAATCCTAGACTCTCACTAAGAAAGCCCACAATTTTTGATAATTTACCAGGGCCCTGGCTGAGTCTCTTTAGTGTGTCCTCTCCCTTTTAACTGTTAATGGCTTCATCTTGCATTATATGGTCCTTCAGTCTTGTTTCAAACAAACAAGAAACACCAAAACTTTGGCAGGCTTTTCTGCTCAGCCAGGGAATTCCTTCTCCACAAAAGCATCAGGTTCATTTTTGTCCTCCTTTCTCATAAATATTATAAATAGTACTTAAGCAAAACTAGCCAGAACATCACAGGAACTTTTAGGACAGATACATAATAGTTACTTTGTCTGCCACAGTGAGTACTGACTTTGCTGATTTTGTCGCATGTATCACCTGAAAGGCTTGGTGAAAATAAAATAATGCTCATTTGCAATGCTATCTGGAGGAGACCTCTAATTCACTCTCAGTACACAGCTTAGAAGTTTAAGGAGCTGTGTAAATTCACAGTTGTTGTTTTGTTCACGGTCCACAGCAGGCTTTCTTGTTTGTTCTCAAGGAGATGGAAGGATGGTAACTTTACTGGTGTGACGGTGAAGAATCTAAGTCTATGTCCTGCTTTTGACATTTGTTCCATGCCTCGTTTAACTTAAGCTAGAAAAATCAATCTTTCCCCTCTGAATCAAATCTCAGCAAGACTTTGGATGAGAACAGAATCCCCTAGACTACCCTGCCTCCTTTATGGACTTCTGAGTGTATTTGTTATCTTTTACTGAAGTTATTCTTTTCACAGGGGAAATCTGTTGTAAACTTGTTTGCTGTGCCTCAATCAAAACTAGCAGTATTGGGGCCTCCCTGGTGGCGCAGTGGTTGAGAGTCCACCTGCCGATGCAGGGGTTACGGGTTCGTGTCCCGGTCTGGGAGGATCCCATATGCCGCGGAGCGGCTGGGCCCGTGAGCCATGGCCACTGGGCCTGCGCATCCGGAGCCTGTGCTCCGCAACGGAAGAGGCCACAACAGTGAGAGGCCCGCATACCGCAAAAAGAAAAAAAAGAAAAAAAAAAAGAAAAAAAAAAAACTAGCAGTATTATGAAAATTCAGCGTGATTTGTACTCTTGATGCAGGAAACCCTCACAATCGTTAGTGTTCTTGAGAGTGATTGATTCAGTTTAATTCAATTCAATCAATTCATGTGTCAAGTATGTTTAGCGTTTGTTAAATGCCAGTCATATTATCGGATATTAAGATACAAAGATGAGTATATTTAAGAATCTGTTGTCATTAGAGTATAACAAACAATTGAGCTACACAGAGGTAAAATTACAGTTTTGAGGAGAAAGTGATTTGAGTGAGAGAGAAAATCGGTTTCACTGCATTTGGGTTTTAAAGGATGAATAGGAGTTTTCTAAGTGAATGAAAGGGGGAAATATTTTCAAAAGTGAGAACAGCAACTGCTAACACTCGTAAAACAACAAGGATAGTAGATTTTAATTACTAAAAAAAGACATTAGTTAAATTGGCAGAGCAAGGCCAAAATATGGAGACCTTTATGACATGTTTAGAAGTTGGACTTTATCATTAGTGCAATGGAAAGATGTTGAAGTCTTTAGACAGTTGATGGTCAAATTTGCAATTTAGAAATAATATTGATAGTAGTGTTGAGGATGAATATGAAGGGCAACAGTTCAGATGGGAGGGTCAGAAATAGATAGAGGGCAGCCTAGGCTAGTGATGACAAGGATCTGAATCAGGGCAAAGGAATATGATTAAAATGAAGGACTTTAACAGATCTCTAGGCAGCAGAACTGATTAAACCTAGTAATATGTGGGAAAGAGGGAAAAGTGGGGAGGGGGAATATATGAGGGAAAGGCAGGGGTCAGGATTACTTCTGTATTTCTGTCTTTGCTTAGTGGACAGTGGTACCAATAAGAAGTAACACCTGATTCTGAAGTTGTATGGTTTAGCTTAAGAGGGAGCATGATTGCTTATGATTAGAATAGTATGCAAGTTACCTGAAGATTCAGGAAGTCTTACAGTCCTTCCAAATTTAGGTACAGAAGCACATGAACTAATAGCCCCAGATGTTTGGTGTTCCCTGTAGTTGGCTCTCAGTGTCAATGACTCTAGCTTCCTGAACTATTTGTTCCTGGTTATGTCCCAATTCTGGTGCAAGTAACAGGGTATAGGGATCATCATCCCAGAGACCTACTTATTGACCTTGATTATTTAAATAGAAACCACCAATATAGCTGTGCTTTACACTTAGTTCTCTCATGTCTTGACTTTCCTTCTGAGTATTGCAGTGTAGGTTCAGTAGTTTTTCCTCTGGATGACAATATTGCTGCTTTGGCCTTTGTTCTATCCCTTGTCTTGATATCAGAAGTCTTCTGAAGATGTTTTTTCTTCACTTCTCATTTCAGAGATGGGAGGTGCATCAGGAAGTCTGGAGGTTGACTAGAGCATCACTCTAAGTTGAGTTGGAGGGGAAGAGGTTGAAGATGGAAAGTTGCTTACTTTCAAACAGAGTCAAGCACTTAAAAATTTGGCCAATCCATTGTTTATGATGTGGTGAAGAAATGGGGTGTTTGTGAGCAGATTTGGCTGTTCTTTTATCCTGGTTGTAATAATGGAGTTTTGTAATCAAGAGTTTTCTTTTACTGACTCTGTCCAAGGAAGCTTCTGAACAGATTCTATGACTCAAAGGGAGACTGAAAATAAGCAAGAGATAGCATTCTCCCTGAATATGGGTAAAAGGAGTTCTGTGGCTTTAGAACTGTAAGAAATGATCAAGACATATATTCCAGATACCTATTGCAGTATAACAGACCATTCCAAAATGCAGTGGTAGATACAGTAGAAACCATGCTGTTATAGTCAGGACTTTGTGAGCTAAGAATAAAGATAAAGAATACTGGGGATGGCTCATCTCTGCTCCATCATGACTGGGCCTCAGCTCTGTTGGCTTGAATGATTGGAGATAGATTAGACAACTTGACTGGTGTCATATGTCTGGGGCCTTGGTTCTGGCTAAGTTTTCTTTGAGTCACATCTTTTGGTGCTGAAATGTCCAACCAAGATGGCATCTTCATTCACAAATCTGGGGCTTGAGTTGGGCTGCACAGGCTGAAAAATCTGGGGCTGGTTTTCTCTCTGTCTCTGTCTTTCTCCATGAAATTTCTCGGTGTAGTTTTGGAGTCTTAGCAACCTGGATATCTCAAAGTAGTTGAACTCTTACATAGTGAGTGGCTTCACCCAAAGTAAACATCTCAAGAGACTTGGCTGGAATCTGTAAGTCTTCCTATGACTTAACCTCACAAGTGCAAGAACACCTTTTCTCTTGCATTCTGTTGATTGAATAAGCCACTGTATCAGCCCATACTCAAGAAGTGGGACACCACATTCTACCTTTCAATAGAGAGGTAACAAAGATTTTATGGTTATATTTAATGTACTATAGCACATGATGAAAAAAATCTTATAATGATGACTTTTCAGTTGAAGTAGAAATTAATCTCTCCCTCTGTTTTCTGAATTGCATTATTCTCTGGGTAAAAATAAAAAAAGGGAGGACATAAAATCTGAAGTTCTTTGCATTCAGCCTGATTTTAAAGATACCCGATTAAGGATCTTTTTATTATGTAATAGTTTTCCCACATCAGAGACCATTGGTAATATTAAGAGCTATTTACTGAGCAACTGTAATTGCTAGACACTCTGCTTGTGTTTTAACTTATTTGATCCAAAGCCCCATGCAAGATAGGTATTACTATTCTCAGAGATAAAGGCATTGAGGCTGATGCAAATTAAGTGATTTTCTCAAAGTTACAGTAATAGATAATATGTTTAGATTCAAACAAGGTCTATAGGATGACTCTCCCTGTTTCGCTCTACTCCGCTATGTTTAATGAAAACACAATTTTAGACATCATTACACAAACGTAGTAAAATCTCAGTTAAATGAGATGCTTGAATCATGTCTGATCATTTTCGTGTGCCATTTCAATTCTGCTTTGGAGTTAGTCTAGAATATCTTCATTTTAACTTAATAAAGAGTAATTTTAAATCAAGAAGTAAACATAATTAAAGCTTGATAAGATATTTCATATATTTATGTCTTTTTCTTTCCCACCAGAAGGATGGGATAAAAGCTTGAAAGCATTGATGCAGAAAAATGAATATAAATATGCATGTCTCATGGAATCTACTGGAATTGGTTCTTTGACACAAATACTTGTTTTGAATCTAAACACGAAATTCTTGTTAATTGAAATCACACCCTTTCCACTTACATAGGCTTGACACTAGGAATTAGTTTCATCTCTTCCTTATTCTTACCTCTAATTATGGAAATAAAAATGTATTTATTTAGCAAGGTCTCATCCCTCTTATGATTTCCTTTCTTCCTGGTTCTGCTCAGATTTAGACTTTTTTTTTTTTTTTTTTTTTTTTTTTTTGCAGTACATGGACCTCTCACTGTTGTGGCCTCTCCCACTGCGGAGCACAGGCTCCAGACGTGGAGGCTCAGCGGCCATGGCTCACAGGCCCAGCCGCTCCACGGCATGTGGGATCTTCCCAGACCGGGGTACGAACCCATGTCCCCTGCATCGGCAGGCGGACTCTCAACCACTGCGCCACCAGGGAAGCCCAGATTTAGACTTTTGATAGCTTTTCTATTAGTGCCGTGTCAGTGGTTAGTTTGCTTCTATGCTTTCTCTAGTTTTGAGCCATTTTACACACTTTCTCTGAGGCATGCTCCAGGTCTGTTATTCACAAGCAAGTTAGTTCATACTTCTGCACATTTGTTTATTTGTAAAGTCTTACCTCCTAGATTATTGTAATAAATAAATAAACTTACATATACATAAATAATATTCTGTTTGTTTGAAAAGCACTCTGACTTTTTGTGAAAGAGACTCACTTCCCAATTTTACAGCATTAATCTGAGGAACAGGGGCCTGCTGGAATACTCCCCAGGGACAGAGGCTGGCAGGTGCCATCTTCCTTCTCTCTCTCTGCCTTGATAAAACTGAAAGGTGCCATCTTTTTTCCCCTTTTTCCTTTCCTGCAGGTGACAACTTTGTGCTCCAGCCAGCTGGCTCCTTCTTCCCTGCTCTTCCTCTGTCTTGCTATATATATATATTTTCTTCTTCTTTTTCTTTTTTTCTTTTCCCTCTTTCCCTTTATTCAAATGGTGTCATCTTTGCACTCTTCCCACCGCCTCACTCAGCCAGTAAGCATCATCTTCACACTTTCCTTCTGATGTGCTCCAGAGAGCCAGAATCTCCAAGACAGGAGATCCCATTTTTGTGGCCTCCACTCAGGGGATGCTCCTTGATCACCTGGCTCTGGAGGTCAGGAGGGATTTCTTTTCTGGGTCCCATGGGACTGTAACAATTGGAGAGACAGTTCTTGGCAGGATACCACCCCCAGGATGTACCACTACACATCAGACTGAGACACAGCCCCAGCCTTTACATGAAAAAAGCCTATTTGCTAGTAGGGACAAGACTTAAGAGCAGACTTCAGGTTCAGCACACATCTAGAGGCTACGGATGTGCTCTCAGGGAAGGTAGGCTGGGGGTGCCATCTCTCCACCCTTACTCTGCCTTACTACAGTTCACTGGTATCTCCCAGAATGGAGCTTGTACACTTATCTGAAGCACTGTTTTCTTGTGACTGCTCCCCGGGGGACACCTTCAGATTGCTTGCTTCTGGGGCGCAGCAGGGCTTACACTTGCAATCTCACAAGGCTAAATATATTTGCATTCTTTAAAAGCTGTTACCAAATTTTCTGGCTTCCTATCAACCTGAATCTAGGTACTGCCTGAGATCCTCCACTTTGGGTTGCTCATTTGTCTTGGCACACCCTCAACTGCTGGGATGGTGTGCCAGGTCTATTAAAAATAAACTGCTTAGACAATCACAAAAATTTGAGAGGCAACCAAGAGTAGACAGGGTTAAATGACAAGGTTCATCTGTCACACAGCTCTTCAAGACTGGGAGATGTGGCTATTTCACTTAATGCATAGAAACCAACACAGAGAGTCAAGCAAAATGAAGAAAGAGAGGACTATACTCCAAAAAAAGAACAAAATAAAACCTCAGGGAAAAATCTTAATGAAATGAACATAAGTAATTTACTTGATAAAGAGTTCAAAGTTATGGTCATAAAAATGCTCACTGAACTCAGAAGGAAAATGGATGAAAACAGTGAGAACTTCAACGAAGAAACAGAAGATATAAGAAAGTTCCAAATAGAAGTCACAGAACTGGAGAATGCAATAATTGAACTTAGAAATACAGTAGATGAAGCACAAGAAAGAATAGGTGAACTCAAAGACAGGTCAGAGGAACTCATCCAATCAGAGAATAAGGAAGAAAAAAGAATGAAAATAATGAATATAGCTTAAGGGATTTATGGCACATCAAATGGAATAACATTCACCTTATAGGAACTCCAGAAGGAGAAGAGAAAAGGGGGCAGAAAACATTTGTAGAAATAATATCTGAAAACTTTTCCTAACCTGGGGAAAGAAACAGACATCCAGATACAGGAAGCCCAGAGAGCTCCAAAGCAGATCAACCTAAAGAGATCCCTACCAAGAAATATTAAAATTAAAATGTCAACGTTAAAGATAACAAGGGAATCTTAAAATCACCAAGAGAAATACAACTTGTTGTATAACTTGTGATATACAACTTGTTATATAACTACATCAACCTAAAAAGCTTCTACACAGAACAATAAACAATCAACAAAACGAAAGGGTGGGCTACAGAATGGGAGAAAATATTTGCACATCATGTATGTGATAAGGTGTTAATATCCAAAATATATGAGGAACTCATACAATGGCTATATATCTATATATATATAGATAGATATAGATATAGATAGATAGATATAGAATCTCAAACAATTCAATTAAAACTTGGGCAGAAGAACTGAATAAAAATTTTTCCAATGAAGGCATCCAAATCACCAACAGGTTCATGAAAAGATGCTCTACATCACTAATCACCAGGGAAATGCAAATCAAAACTACAAAGAGATATCACCTCAAAGAGACTAAGAGGTAACAAATGTTGACAAGGATGCAGAAAAGGAAACCCTTGTGCACTGTTGGTGGGAATGTAAATTGGTACAGCCACTATGGTAAACAATATGGAGTCTCCTCAAAAAATTAAAAAGAAAACTACCATACGTTAGCAATCCTGCTTTGGGTATATATATATCCAAAGAAAATGAAATCACTATTTCAAAGAGATATCTGCACTCGCACATTCATTGCAGCATTATTCACAATTGCCGAGAAATGGAAACAACCAAAGTGTCCATGCATGGATAAATGGATATAGAAGATTTGGTACGTACATAGATGGAATATTATTCAGCCATGAAAAAGAAGAAAATCCTGCCACTTGCAACAACATTTATGGATCCTTGGGGCATTATGATGAGTGAAATAAGTCAGAGAGAGAAAAATAAATACTGTATGATATAACTAAATTGTAGACTCTAAAACAGCCAAACCCAGAGAAACAGAATAGAATGGTTGTTGCCAGGGGTTGGGGTTGGGGGAAATGGGGAGATGTTGACCAAAGGGTAAAATATCCAGTTAGCACATGAATTTCTGGGAATCTAATCTACAGCATGGTGACTGAGGTTAACAGAACTGTATTATATACTTTAAAGTTGCTAAGAGAGTAGATCTTAAATGTTCTCACCGAAAAAAAAAATGTTATTTATGCGAGGTAACGGAGTTGTGTTAACTAGCTCCGCTGTGGTAATCATTTCACAACATGTAACATACCAACAGATTGTACACCTTAAACTTACACAATGCTATATGTCAATTACATCTCAATAAAGTTAGAAAAAATACAGACTGTTGCACAACATTCAAGCAAAAATACTAGTTTTGGGCTGCTTTTTCTTGAATTTAGTCATTGTTCCTTCTTGAATCTGTTTTGTATCACATGATAGCAGACTCATACAGGCAGCCTACTTCTGATTAGGCGCAGCGAAAAAGAAGCAACTGATGGTATATGGGAGTTTAGGGATAAGCTACGAGATTTCTCCCTTTCTTCCCCTACTTTGTGAAGATTCTCCAGCAGCAACTTTGTAACTTCCACGGCTCCAACTCCAATGAGACAGAACTGGTATGGTCTGACATTGATGATCATTTAACCTGGCCCTGGACTCCTTTACAACCCTCTGCTTAACTCTGCCTTTCCAGCATAGGGGTAAAAGTAAATTCCTGTTCCTACTAATCACTCCATTATCTAGGTGGCCCTTCTTTACTTCTCAGAAGTTTCATCACTGGTGTTCTTAATACCCTGTATTAAATTTATTTGCAAAGACTTGAAACAATTTCTATTTTATTTGTTATGGGCAAATACAGTATAATAAAATTTCCAAGTATTAAAAAAAAAATTAGAAGAGACATGAAATCTCAAAATGGGGAAATGTTAGCCACGTTTAGGAAGAAAATGTACTAATATTATTGGAGGAGAGAATTCAGGAATTGGAAGAGAACACTAATGAGTTTGGAAGGTATAAGACTGTGGAGAAGTTTGAATGGTGGGCTTCATGCCACAGGAAATAGGGAGTGATTCAAAGTTCTATAAAGATTGTGCTCACTTCAGCAGCACATATACAAAGTTTTATAAGATTAATCTGAAAGTGGTAGGCAGTTTGGAGTATGTGATGGAGTGATGTCAAAGAAAAATTGCACCAGATGGTTACACAGGCAAGGAGTACTTTACTCAAGATGATTCTGTAATAGAGGAGAGAGACTGAACTCCATTCTGCTGAAACAAAAGGCATGGAAGTTTTTAGATGCCAGGATGAGCTGTAGGAAAAATAGTAGAGGATGCTGGAGAAGAGGTTGGTCAATATAATTAGACCATCTCTGTTTGCTTTGGCTCTTATCAAAGTTAGGCTCCTATACTCCCCACAGAGACTGGGAAGTAGGGGCAATACCTTTCTTGAAGGTTATATTTCAAAGAGCTGACTCCCAGGTCCTTGAGAAAGACATTTCTGGGTTGGAAAAGTATCAAGTGACTAGGAGAAAATTTACATCTCAAAGGGGCAGAGAAAGAATTTACAATTTCAAGTTTCTTAAAGTAAATGTTTTCAGAAAAGGGAGGTTAAGGGCCTATGGTAAAGAAAAAACCTGTCTGACGTTGAGCCAAACTGAGGGACACATTAAGGCCATCTTGATCAGTAGTTAAAATTAGCATTACCTTCAGGAAGGTTATTTTATAAAGAAAAGCAATGCTTTAGGAACTTTCTCAGAAGAATCAAAAGTAACTGTCTGCTAGTTAGATACAGGTCAGGAATAATGAGAAAGGGCAGTTACAAAGTTAACTCAACTAATGTTCTCTGTGTTGTAGCTTTAATAAAGATGAAATAAGTAGAAAAAAAATAATCCATTGGTACACGGTGAGAGCCAATTGGATGGATTGCCCAATTAGAAATACTTCTTTATTTTCTAGTCATTATCAGTCAAGGATTAACAAACCTACTTTTATTAGATATACTTCTGTCTAGGGATTGAGAAATATCAATTATTTAAACTTAATCACTACTTTATTTCTATGAGATTTTTAAAAATATACTATGGGGAAAAGTAATGGAAGAGTGATATAGTACTAAAACATTGAAGTGAATGACATAATAAGATCCTATCTTTCTCAACTTAAGGAGAAAAAAAGGGAGGGCAAAAGAAATGGGCAGAAAGTAAGTTTACCTACCAGTCATTGTGTCAAGTGTTTTCATATATTTATCTAATTTAATACTCACAAAACAATGAGACATAAGGAAGATATTTATCCCATTCCGTAGATGAAACTCTGTTTACAAAGTAATATATCAACCAATTGTAGAGCTGACCCTTGAATTTAAGGCCTTACGTCTGTTGAAATGCAAGAGCCAAACCCTGCTAATACAAGGTGCTTAGAATAGGTAGACTTCAGGGAGCAGGAAAATTAGAGCATGCATGAACTGATGACAAGTTTTGCTGATCTAGTAGCTTTGTGAGATTTGTCTGGATCCAAAGACCCTTGCTCTACTAAACCATCAAATTAGAGGTGGTCTCCTTCTTAAACAACCAATATTTGCAGAGCTATTCAGACTTTGGGTCATGGTATTTTTTCAAGGATTAACTATTATCACTGGCTTTTCAAATTTTAACTTTAGAAAGTCCTTGCTTTTGTTGGAAGCAATGTTAAATTTTGATGCAGTTGTTTGCAGGGATGAAACTTGGTCGCCCTCTGGAGGCTATTCTCAGGTCCGACTAGCATACCTTAATTTTGAGAAAGAAGTCAGGGCTCAACAATTTAACAACTCATTTTAAATGTGTGGAAATTATGTATATACATTATACTTTTTTAGAAGTTACAAAACATTGAGTTCAAAATGCTCAAAATATTTTAAAATGCTGAATTAAACGTTTTATGGCATAGCATGTTTGGAATTCCTGTTCTCCCTTTGGAAATGGAGATGGTCATCATTCTCCTTTTATCATGCAATATCTATACTGGGATTAAAACCGTTATTTTTTCCTCCCCTATTATAAGAACACATGGGCAATTAGTTCTATAAATTGAATGATAAAACACATGACAATACTATACACTCGATTACTACCAAGATCTTTCATTTTAAGTTTAAAAAAAAATCTCTAAATTTCCAATTAAAAAAAATTTTTTTTCTTTCTCTCAGATATAAAACATCAGAGCTTACAAGAACCCTTAAAAACAGAATGGCTCAAAGGATAAAAATGTTTTGCTCCCTAGTTCATTCTTGTTCAGTTTTCTTGTAGAAGGTGTATTATACCAGTTAGTGTAAATTATACAAGCAAAGTTCTTGCCATATATTGGTGACAGCATTTCTACATAAAGTAAGCATTTAAGGGGCTTCCCTGGTGGCGCAGTGGTTAAGAATCCACCTGCCGATGCAGGGGACACGGGTTCCAGCCCTGGTTCCCGAAGATCCCACATGCCGCGGAGCAACTAAGCCCATGTTCTGCAACTACTGAGCCTGCGCTCTAGAGTCCGTGTGCCACAACTATTGAGCCTGCGCTCTAGAGCCCATGAGCCACAACTACTGAAGCCCACGCACCTAGAGCCCATGCTCCGCAACAAGAAGCCACCGTGATTAGAAGCCCACACACTGCAACAAAGAGTAGCCCCCACTCTCCGCAACTAGAGAAAGCTTGCGTGCAGCAACGAAGACCCAACACAGAGCCAAAAATTATAAATAAATAAAAAACATTTAAAAAGTAAGCAGTTATGAGCTGCTATAAACCTACTGTTACTTTACTTGATTTAAATGAATTTAATTCTTTAAATAACTGAGCAGGTAGAGAATTTAGACTCAGCCATTATTAGAGGTACCTTATACAGCCAAAGTGGTATAAAAACCCTGTAACATGAAAGTGTTGTGGAGGTCCTTCTGGTCTTCTGAGACCGGGACACCTGTACCTTTATGTCCCATTTATAAATGTTCCTGTATAATGTTTGGGATGTTGAAATATTTGATGAGATAGATACCTCATGCCTATTACATGCCTTCCCTATATCTCTCTCAACTACATCCCTCTAATGAGTTGGTGCAGCTCCAAGGCTCTATCCAGTAAAAAGGTAGTGTCAGGCAGTGCTTGTTGTACTCAATGGCTTTTAATCCTCCAACTGCCTTGTAATCTCCTCCTTCACACCTTGATGCTTAGAAATGGCATATTTCCTGAGGAAGAGGTTTCTAGGGAGTCCTGGATACTTGCTTGAAATGGGGACAGGAGGATGGAGGAACAGAAGGGAAGATATAGGGAAGATGAACGGATTTTTTCAATATATATATTTTTTAATTTATTAATTTATTTATTTATGGCTGTGTTGGGTCTTCATTTCCGTGCGAGGGCTTTCTCTAGTTGTGGCAGGTGGGGCCCACTCTTCATCACGGTGCGCAGGCCTCTCACTGTTGCGGCCGCTGTTGTTGCAGAGCACAGGCTCCAGATGTGCAGGCTCAGTAATTGTGGCTCACGGACCTAGTTGCTCCGCGGCATGTGGGATGTTCCCAGACCAGGGCTCGAACCCGTGTCCCCTGCATTGGCAGGCAGATTCTCAACCACTGCGCCACCAGGGAACCCCGGATTTTTTTTTATATAAATTTTTCTGCCATAAAAACTATAGGTAGCAAGCAAAGCAATCAGGGAAATTTATATTCATGCATTAATTTACCACCTACAACGATGAGTAGATAGAGGACATTAGATAGATTAAGGAAGTATCTAGGAGATAAAATGGATAAGATTGATAATGGATAGGATATAGTGGCTGATGCGAGAGGTTGAACTCAAGGATTATTGTTAGGTGCCTGGTTTATACAACTGGGTGAATGATGTCACTACACACTAAGACAAATGAAAATAAAGGAGGAGAGATTCGGCAGTTTAGGGAGACCATGAGTATTTAGCTTTATGTATATTTTAAATGAACAGATTTAGATGTTAAATAAGCAACTGGATTTACAGAATTCAGATTAGAGGTCTCAGGTACACAAATGTCCAAACTTTATGGAGTTGGTAACTGAAGCTGTGTGTTTCTGTGAAATCATATTATGAGTTCTAGAGTGAGAGGACATAATGGCCTAGAACTGAATTTTGCAGAATTTCAACATTTAATGTCTGAGGAGAAGGATACGTACCTGCAAAGAAGATAGAGAATGAACTGCCACAGAGATTAAAGGAAAACCAGAAGAGTTTTTGGGTCAAGGAAAATCAAGTCTCAAAGACAGAAGCAAATCCTACTTACAGGTCAAGTAAGTAGGAGATAAAATTTTCACATCGCATCCATGGATTTGGAAATAACTTATGAAGTACCTTTTTATTGGAGTAATAAAAGATGGATTCTATTGGGAGTGGGTTGAAGCATGAGAAGGAAGTAATAAAGTGAAGATATCAAATATAGAGAAACATTTTTAAACAGCTTTATGGAGGTACAACTGATGCACAAAAAATGGCACATGTTTAATGCATACTATTTGATGAGTTTGGACATATGCATAAACCCATGAGACAATTAACACAATCAAGGTAATAGACATATTTGTCCCCTCCAAAAGCTTCCTTGTGTCCCATTTTTTCTGTGTGTGGTAAGAACACTTAACATGAAATTGACCCTCTTAACTAATTTTAAGTGCTTAACACTATTGTTAACTACAGACACTATTTATACAGCAGATTTCTTGAATTTACTCATCTTGTATAACTGAAAATTCATACCTGTTGAACAACAGCTCCCCATTTCTCCCTTTCCCCAGCCCCTGGCAACCAACATTCTATTCTCTGCTTCCATGAAGTCTGATTATTTTAGATACCGCATATAAATGGAATTATGCAGTATGTGTCCTTCTGTGACTGGCTTAATTACTTAGCATATTGTCCTCCAGGTTCATCCCTGTTGCCACAATGGTAGAACCACCTTCTTCTTTTAAAGTTGAAAATATTCCATTGTAAATATATACTACATGCTTTGAACCATTCATCTGTCGATGGACATATTGGGAAAAGCTTCTTGACATTGATCTTGGCAATGATTTATTGGCTATGACACCAAAAGCACAGATCACAGAAGCAAAAATAGACAAGTAGAACTACATCAAAATAAAAAACTCCTGCACAACAAAGGAAACAACCAACAGAATGGAAAGATGACCAATGGAATGGGAGAAAATATTTGAAAATCATATATCTGGTAAGGGGTAAATATCCAAAATTTATAAGGAATTCCCACAACTAAGTAGCAAATAAACCAAATAACTCGATTAAGAAATGGGCAAAGAACTTGAATATACATTTTCCAAAGAACACATATGAATGGCCAAAATGTATATGAAAAGGTACTCAGCATCGCTAATCATCAGGGCAATGCAAATCAAAATCACAAAGAGATATCACCTCACCCCTGTTAGCATGCTTACTTTCAAAAATACAGAGGTAACAAGTACTGGGGAGAATATGGAGAAATTGGATCTCTTGTACACTGTTGGTGGGAATACAAAATGGTATATAGTCATTATGGAAAACAGTATGGAGGCTTCTCGAAAAATTAAAAATAGAACTATCATATGATTTAGCAATCCGACTTCTGAATGGATATATGTAGATATATATATGTAGATATATGTGTGTGTGTGTGGTGTATATATATGTATAAGGGAACTGAAATCAGGATCTCAAAAAGATTGCACTCTCATGTTCACTGAAGCATTATTCACAATTGCCAAGATATAGAAAAACATTTTCAAGAATTATTTTAAAAACTGTGCCTTTGAAGAAGAGATAGTGTGGTAATTAGTAATAGAAGTCAGGTGGAGAAAGGTGAGTTTGGTTTTGCTTTTCTTTTTTGCTTTATTCTTCTTTATTATTTTTCGCAATTTGGAAGATTTTAGAATGTTTAAAAAAGATAGTGGAAAAGATCCAGATTAGAGAAGGTATTGAACAAAATAAGGATCCTTAGAGTGTGCATGGTGATGCAATCCAAATCAGGAGTAAGGGAATTGGGTTTAGTAGGAATAGAGCTTCTGTTCTGTTAAATTACCAAAGGAGATAAAGATGGCAGCAGATGTAGTAACTCTATTATGTTAATTAACAGGAAAGTTCTCCTAATGTTTTTTTCTTTTCTTTTCTGTGAATTAAAAGAGATTATCTCCTGATATTATAGCAAATGGTGGGGACATGCCATTTAAGAATAGTGCAATAGCTGAATCACTTTGTTATACAGCAGAAACTAACACAACATCGTAAAGCAATTATACTCCAATAAAGATTTTTTTTAAAAAAACAAAGAATAGTGCAGAAAGAGAGAACAAACTGTAAAGAGTGGGAAATGATGGGTCCAGATTAATGTAGCAGAATTAAAGGGCAATATTAAAGGACCTTTTAGGTTAGTGATCATGAATTTATAAAGGAAACCATCTAAACTATTATACACTTTACTTGGGAAGACTTTGAAAGCTGGAGGTCAAGAAAAGAGAAAGCAATGGTTTGGGTTGATCCAGCATAATTAAAAGACACTGGAACAGGGCTAGGGACAAACACACTATTAGATAATGGACATTGGAATGTAAGAGAGTAAGGAGAGATACAAAGGCAGTATCAGGAGAAAGCAAGGGGGTAAACAGACTTGCGTCAAAGTACTATCATAGTGGTGGGGTATTTGAACAAGTGAACTGGAATGTGAGAAGTTATTGTAAAGGGATGGCATATTTGTGTGAATAATTTTTAAAGACTATTTCTCTTTTTCCAGCTCTGATTTTTATTTTAGAGGACTGACTCCTGAAAACTCGGTTTCCCAGGATTCACTGGCAACTAGCTTCCAATTAATTTTGAGAAAGGAAGGACTGGTGAGAGTTTGGAAGAAGGGGATAGGGGAGAACCCAGAATGCCCTCTTTCTTTGAGTTGTACATACAACTGAGGCTTCGTCTCCCTCATGCGTCCAATTCCTGCTCAAGGGCTTCTCCCTCCATGTCCCCAGCACCCACCAGCAGTCTCTACATTCATTACAGTTCTGCTTAGGGGATTCAGTCTTTCCAAACTCTAGGTTGCCTTCCTATTTCATTTGACTCCAGATTTTATAACTTTTGAAACAAGCTCCTTTTATTAAAATCTACTTTCTAAACTTCCTGAAGCAGATTTCCTGTCCTGCATGAGTAATCCCAGGAAAAAGATGCTCAAGATGGGACTCTGGAATAAGGTTTTGAGCTTGAATGTAGTAGTGACTCCATTGCCAATGCAAAGACAAGTGCTTCTTCCGAGTAGTGGAAGCCATAAATAAATTACCAGCAATATTTGCTTTGAACATATTGCCAGTTGAAGACAATACTTTTACATGTCAAGCGGCAGCTGATTTTGTCTATTACAGCAGTAATAACTACAAGCACCACGGGGACCATTAGCTGCTTCTTATAGCACCAGAGAGCTTACAAAATGAAAATGTTTACACTTAATGTTAAAAGGTGTTAGGTGTTTAAACTCTCAGATCGAGGCATGGGAAGACACAGAGAGCCACACTGAGGGCCTTAAAATTTTCTCACGTCTTATAGCCACACAGCAGACATGGCTGAGGATCAAGTTTCAAATCTAAAAGTGTGAGTTGCAGAATTAAAATGCAAGTTCAAGGTACATCTGTGCTAAGTCTCACAGATTAATATCAGGACATTGATCAGGAAGAGTTGGGTATTAAGATAAGGATATATTGAGTATTTAGGATAAGTGCAGGTAGGCAGACTCAGATTAATATGAAAATTTTTAACCCAAATCTTCCTGTGGTTTCCTCGCCAAAGGAAGCCACCCTTCTTCCTCCCCATTTGAGGAAACTAACCTTCCCTTACTTAACATATCTCTAAAGACCTCATCTAAATAGGTTAGTTTTCAAGGAAATTTCTACTTTTCTCAAGACCCACCCACATCAGCACTTACTGCATCCTAATAACTACAGTCAGATTCCACCAGGCCCCAGGAGGCAAGTATAATGTCCACCCTGGTAGGAGTTAGCATATACATCAAAAGAAATGCTATATCCTGCTAATGTGTATCAGCAGAAACCTGTAGAATGTGTGTGTGGCATATGGTTTGTTGGGTTTTTTTGTTTGTTGTTTTGCAGTACGCGGGGCTCTCACTTTTGTGGCCTCTCCCGTTGTGGAGCACAGGCTCCAGACGCGCAGGCTCAGTGGCCATGGCTCACGGGCCCAGCCACTCCGTGGCATGTGGGATCCTCCTGGACCGGGGCACGAACCCGTGTCCCCTGCATCGGCAGGTGGACTCTCAAGCACTGTGCCACCAGGGAAGCCTTGGCATATGTTTTATAAGTGTTAGACTGAGAAAGATGGAATATAAAGTTGGAAGGGGTTGAATTTATTATAAAGAACATACCTGAGATTCAAAGTATTAGCTCTAGCTGATGGAATTGGCTCTAATCGTTGGCTTGTTTGGCTGACTGAAACATAGATTCAATAGTCAGCAACATTCAAAGAGGGCAAGATGCCATAATTTATCTGACAGAATGTAGACAAAGGAATCCATGTACTTAAAATGAGAATGTTGGAGTGGATTAATTATGTAAAACCCACTCAACTATCCCACAGTTATGCCCCCACAGAGGTCATCGATAACATTCTTCTTCAAGACATTAAGACATTCTTTGATGAGAGAAATACAAGCATCCTTGAAAACCTCTGTGGCATCTGTCTTCTGCAGGCTAATGATGACAATGCGGGATAGCACCAATGAAATGGCCCCTGTGCTTTTAACAGGTATATGGGGTTACAGAGTAGCAGAGGTTAAGTGGTAGCATTTAATATGAGAAACAAGGTGAGTGCAATTATCATAAAGGTCAGCAGGGCAGAGTGGCACTATTTTCACCCAAAATGACTTCCAGCAGTAACAGATTAATCACATTTACACTGGGGATTACATTGATGAGCAGGCTTGAAGTGTATAAATGAAAATAAAATTCAAGCACAATGAGCAGAAACCTACATTGATTTTCCAGGAATGAAAATTACAGCCTCGCCCAGACCTAAACCAGAGATCAGGTGGCTACAACAGCTTCAGAAACTTTGCTGCAACACTGTCAAAAGTATAGAGTGTGATTTTTTTTTCTCCAGGTCTACCTCAAAGGGGTTTACAATTTTCCAGGGGGAATGTTTAGAAAGAAAAGTGGAAAACTCAGAATTTTTCAGAGATTATTAAGATAAATTTACACACCTGAGGTTCCAAAACATCACTGTGGTCTTCAGGTCATAATAGGGCTTAAGGAAGCCATGTGATAATTGAAATTTTGACACAAGTTCACCTCACTAGAAATCCTGTGCAGTGACCTACTCTATATTTCCCCATATCTGAATATATTTTTGGAGTACACATACTTGGAAAATGACAGAACTCTCAAACAAGGTAAGTGCTATTAAGAACGGCTACTGCCTGACACCCATTAGGATAGCTATTATTAAAAACAATAATAAATAACAAGTATTGGCATGGATGTGTAGAAATCTGAACCCTTCTCCAATGCAGTTCCTCAAAAAATTAAACAGAATTACCATACGATCTAGCTATTCTACTTCAGAGTATATATCCAAAGGAATTAAAAGCAGGGACTTGAACAGATGTTTGTAATTTCATGTTCTTAGCATCACTATTCACAATAGCCAAAAGATGGAAACAATCTAAATGTCCATCAACAGAGGAATGGATAAACAAAATGTAGTATATACATACAATGGAATATTAATGACCCTTAAAAGGTAAAAAAATTCTGACACACACTACGATACGGATGAACTTTGAATTCATTATGCTAAATGAAATAAGCCAGAACCGAAAACACAAATACTGTGATTCCAGTCATATGAGGTACTAGAGTAGTCAAATTTATATAGACAGATAATAGAATGGTGATTGCCAGGGTCTGGGTGCAGTGATGAATGGAGAGGTGTTGTTTAATGGGTACAGAGTTTCAGTTTGGGAAGATGAACAAAGTCCGGGAGATGAATGGTAATGATGGTTGCACAACAACGTGAATGTACTTAATGCCACTAAATGGTACAGCTAAACATGGTTAAGATGGTAACTTTTATGTCATGCATATTTTGCCACAACTGGAAAAAAATACATAGGAAGGGCCAAGTGGAAGCTCCTGGAACTGTCCCTACATGAAAACAATACCAAAAAATAGCAATAGCACATATCTGGGGAATTTGCAGAGACTAAAATAACCATGCAGATGGTAATCTCCATCACCTGCCCCATTTAAATAATCTGTTTGGCCTGTAAAAAAGGCAAATAAGTCATGGACAATGATTGTTGATTATCATAAGATAATGAGGTACTAATTCTAATCAAAGCTGCTGGATTTTATGGGCCTTTTTTTCCTGGAACAAATCAAAACATCTCTAACTCCTGATATACAGCTATTGATCTGGCGAATAGTTGTCTCCACATCAAACAGCAAAGATAATGGAGCAGTTTACTTCTATCTGACAGACACAGAAGTACACTCAAACTCTGTCTTACCTGAGTGCTATGCCAAGTCTCCCGATGTCTATAATATTATAGTCCATAGGGAGATTAGTCATCTGGATATCACAAAAGCATTATGATAGTCCCTTGTATTGATGAGTTTATGGTGATTGGACATGAGAAAAAGTAGGAAGTACTCAAGTTGTGTCAGTAAGATACATAGATGTCAGAGTGGGAAATAAACTCCATGAAAATTTAGGATGTCAAATATATCACAGCCTAGGTATGATAATGCACACAAACAGAAACCAACCTGCAGAAAGCACTGAAGATCATGTTGATTTGTTTTAAAGATGGAGGCAGCACACAGCTAGGATTCCGAACGATTTTTTACACACTCCCTTTCCTAAATCCCATTCCTGATAGTGACTGCTCTTTCCTTTTACCTCTTCTCTCCTGTCCTCACCCTTCCTTTATTGTTCCCTATCCTTCTTACCCCTCTTCCCTCTTTCATTCTTCCTCATAGAGAATAGCCTGGGCTATTATTTGTATTCTTTACATTCTTTGTATCTCTCTCCCGTCCACCCCCCACCTCAACAAAGGCCTTGTACCAACTAAGAAAGGAAACATTTCAAGTCTTCAGAGTATTGAGAGGAGAAAGGTTATGGGGAAATAGCAAATCCTGACAATTTAAATATTCTCTATGTATCACATAAGTATATTTATTGTAAATAAATTCATACATGCAATAATAGTACAAACAGAAAATATTCACAAGCTACCAGACTGCCAAATTCTGCATGAGATACAAAATCACATACCTATACTATCTGCTTTTCAATTTATAATTAAAAACACGTTACCTCAGAATTTTAAAAATAGCATTTTGATAATTATAAAAAAAAAATATAACTACATTAAAATTTTAAATTTCTGCACTTTTAAAGACACCATTAGAAAATGAAAGGGCAAGCCACAGATTAGAGAAAATATTCATGAGATATAGATATAGATATAGATATAGATATATACATAACATAGACTGGCATCCAGGATATGTAAGATGATCTTACAACTCAATAGTGAAGTAGTATTTAGGGGAAATACTACTTCAGAATTATAAGAAACAAATATTTGTGTTTAAGCCACCCAGCCTATAGTATTTTTTATTGAGATATAGTTGAAATATAACATTATGTAAGTGCAAGGTGTACACTTGTTGGTTTGATACATTTGTATATTGCAGTATGATTACCAGCAGTAGCATTAGCTAACACCTCTATCATGTCACGCAATTATCATTTTTTTGTGGTGAGAATAATTATGATCTAGTCTCTTAGCAACTTTGAAGTTTATAGTACAGTATTGTTGACTGTAATCACTATGCTGTGCATTAAATCTCCAGGGCTTATTTATCAATCACTACCAGTTGCAAGTTTATATCATTTGACCAACATTTTTCCAATTTCCCCACCCCCAGCCCTGGAAACCACCATTCTACTCTTTGCTTTTATGACTTTGGCTTTTTTAGATTCCATATATAAGTGATATAAGACAGAAAAAGACAGTCTATGGTATTTTTGTCATAGCAGACCAAACAAAGGAGTATTTGGGAGATGCCATATCATGTAAGCTTTTTAGTCAATGGTGAGAAATATTGATTTTATTCAATTACAATAGGATAGTGCAATGCAGAGTTGGGTTTGGAGGCTTAAACATGGGAGAAAAATGATCTAATTTATTTTTGTAAGATTATCTATTGGGGGCTGCTTCCCTGGTGGCGCAGTGGTTGAGAGTCCGCCTGCTGATGCAGGGGACACGGGTTTGTCCCCCGGTCCGGGAAGATCTCACATGCCGCGGAGCGGCTGGGCCCGTGAGCCATGGCCACTGAGCCTGCGCATCCGGAGCCTGTGCTCCGCAACAGGAGAGGCCACAGCAGTGAGAGGCCTGCGTACCACACACACACACACACACACACACACACACACAAAGATTATCTATTGGGAGTTTCCTATAGACAAGTAAACAAGGATTCAAGAAGAAACTTTAGAAGGCCCTTTATAAGAGTCCAGGTAAAGGATAGCAGATTAAGGTGGTAAAAATAGAAAAACATTAACTAGCAATTAACTGAGAAATAGATTTTCAGGAACTAACCCCCACACATTTAGATAATTCATCTGAAATATGCTATTTGAAAATATACCTTCTTAGGATGCATCATATCTCTGAAGGAAATGCTAAAATAACAATGGATTGATAGTCCAAGCAATGAAGATTTACTGAGTGGTGTGTGTGTGTCTGTGTGTGTGTGTGTTTGTCATCCTCAACTGTCCTAGGTTCAAGGAAAGGCAAATAAAAATAAAACCTTCATGTTGGAATACTGTCCCACAGTGAGTAAAGGTATCATGCACTTTTAAAATTATATCTATTTAAACAAAGCCTTATATAATGGGAAAAATAAACTAGACCTGGAATCAAAGGACCTGAGTTTGAATCGCAGCTTGATTAATTACCAGAATATTAAGTTCGGGCAAGTTGTCCACATTTGATCAATTTCAGGTTCCTTATTTACAAAATGGTAGGCTGGATGGAGTGATCTCTAGGCTCCCTTCTTGCATGAGATTTTGTTATTCTACAACACCATATTGGTATTCTCATTAAAGTGAATTTCAAGTGTTTGGTCAAGAAGAGGCTCATTTAGTTACTTCTTTTATTTCAAATTTAATAATAATGTAAGCCCTCATCCCATCAGGCAAAGAAGAAACTCTACCAGTTTGTCATCATTCAAGAATCCATTTCTTTCATTAGGTCACATGAACATTCTAGAGGCTTAAAATAACCCTAGAAAGTGTGGTAGAGGCTCTGTATTTGGGCCTTAAACAAAAGATACATCTTGTTGAACTTTCATGGTGGCTTTAAATCTGCTGACTCTACTGCTTCACTGATAAACTGGAATAACAGGAAAGTTGGTGCCTGAACCCATATTACTTGCACGAAGTGCATAACCACTGTTTCTGAAATCTTTCTGTATATCTGGAGACATGCGCTATTTTCACATTGCCATAGTGAATGTTTAAGTTTTCTGCTACATGAAGATATGTCCCTCTCTCCAGCCTCAGGGACATCTATCCCTCTTCCTTTGGAGTCTCAATGGCTCTCCTCTGTTTCCTCTCTCTCTCTCTCTCACCTAACATTATTCTTTCAAAGTATTTGTGTTTTTCAAACAACAAAGGAAAATCGGTCAATTCCAGGAAACACCAGCTTTTCACCCTAACACAAATCTCCCCTGAAGTAATTAACAGCAAATGTTAACTACCATCTTGAAGTGGTGGTAATAGAGTTCTTGGGGAAAATAAACACAAATTAAAGCTTCAGTAAATTATACTGCCATAACTACAAATAATTAGCTCTTCAAGAAAACAGATTTATATATCGACAAAATCCTTGTTTTGGAGCCTCCTCACCAAATAGCCTTAGTCTTTAAGGGAACAATCAATGATCTGAAATCTATCCCTCATCAAGCATAATTTGAAAAGTTCATTCTACTATACAGCTCATTAGATCGAACTTGCAATAAATCTTAACAGACTCAGAGAAGAAAATGTTTATTTAAAGTGGTAAATTTTCAAAACTTCACGTGGAGCCTGACCATATTTCCAAAGATCTGATTCCTGCATTTCGCTTCAGATCATCCCCAATCATTAGAGAGATCTCTAACCAAAAGGTATGTAAATCTTCTATGTTCATGTTGCCATATCTGACTACATATATATTCTTATTTAACACACACAAAAACTCATGCACACACTGTCTCTCGCTCTCTCACATACATACAAAAACACACACACACCCATCCCTTCAGTTCATATATTTGTAAACCTACATACTCTTTTTGTAACTGCAACTTATTTTTTAAATCCACATTATGTTATTATGATCCACCCATGTTAATACACACAAAAACATTTCATTCAATTTACCTATTGTATAATATTACTTTTGAAAACAAACCATAATTTATTTATCAATTACCTTTAAGAAGGGAATTTAGGTAACATCCACCTTATTATAAACAGCACTACATTAAAATTCCAATGCACCTAGCTTTTAATGTAGATAAATAAGAACTTCCTTAATGATAGAGAGGCTGACCTTTCTATTATAATTTTCGTGGCCACCCAGATTTATTCTTTTGTGTTTTTATTTGTCCATTTGTCTATACTGCTGTGGAAATGTTTCAATATTAATGTCATATAATCTGTTCAGCTTTTCTTCATACTTTGTGATTGTTTAAATGTTGTCTTTAAGAAACCTTTCCCTAACCTGATTTCATAAAGCTATATCCATATTTTGCTTTTAAAGTATTAATGTTTCTTCTTTCATATTTAATTTTTGATTTGAACTGGAATTTATTTTCTCATTTCTTTAAGATAGGGGTCTAACCCTTTGTCCATATGAATTTCCAATAATCTCAACACCATTTATTAAAAGGTTCACCCTTTCTCCACAAATCTGTAATGTTACCACATTAGTCTTTTTTTTAATCTATCTATGTTCCTGGGCCCTATATTCTGTTCAATTTCGTTTGTCTATACCTTTGCTGTGCCAGTACCACACTGTTTTAATTAATATGACTTTAAGTGTTTATATCAGGTAGCATAGGTTGCCCTTTCTTCATGTTTCTTAATGTTTTCACATCTTCTTCAAAAATTTTTGGCTACTTTCAACTCCCTACTTATACCTAATGGTCACCTTGGCTAAGACACGGTAACAAGACATTTGGTCAAACATTATTCATGATATTTGTGTGAAGAATTTTTTTAGATGAGATTAACATTTAACCCAATCAGTTGAAAGTCTTAATAGAAAAAAGGCTGACGGCCCCTCAAAAAGAGGGAATTCTGCCAGCAGACTGCCTTTGGACTCACACTGCAATATCAGCTCTTCCCTGGGTCTCCAGCCTGTTGCCCTGCCCTGCAGATTTTTTGCACATACACATGTCCTATTGGCTCTGCTTCTGTTTCTCTGGAGAACTCTGCCTAATACACTTCTCTCCCATATAAACTTTAGATTTAGCTTGTCATGCCTTATGAAAATATCTATTGCAATTTTCATTGTAATAGCAATGCATACACAAGTTATTGCCATGGTCAATTATAAGATATTGATTCATGTTTTCAAAGAATGTTACAAAGTGTTCCATTTAATTTTTTACATCCTTTAAGAAAGCTTCATTTTCTCTATGAATATTTGACTCACATTATATTTATTCTCAAATACCTGATATTTATTGTTTTATTGTGAATGATATTTTTACTTAATAGTAAAAGTATTAATGGAATAGTATTTACTAATAGTAGTACATTTTCTTACTGGTTGTTGCTAATATTTTAAATTCTTATTGTTTTTTGTACTTCAGTCTTGTATCCAGCAAGTTCAGAGATTACAGATTTTCTTGTATTTTGTGTGCAAACATTTTCCACTTCTTTTTTTGTTTTCAAATGTATTTTCCACTGGCTTTTGCTTCTGTACATATAAATTAATCTTGTGTTAATATTTTATTTGGAATAGTTTTATTGATCTCTATAAACGGATGTGTTGCATATTTTATTAATTTATGTGTTTTGGTTTGGCTATTGTATATTGAAAAAGTGAGCATACCCTCTTGTTTCACTCTCTGAAAAATTTTAAATAAGATAAAGGTTAAATTGAGCCCTGAAGGATTTGCAAAGTCACTTTTAAAATGTCTGGTCCTGGTGTTTTTGTTTGCTGATTTGTAGACATTTGACCAGACTATCCTATTCATGTAAAAGTTGTTAGTATACTATGTTTCTCTATTTCCTCTTAAGACAATTGTGCTAATTTTATTTTTTAATTCAATTTTTTATAAATTTTCGTATTAATGGCATAATACTCTTTACTTTATTCCTATAATTAGTAAAACTCCAAATATATGTAAATAAAACCCCTTTTCTTTCATAGTTTTGTTTGTGCCTTCCTCTTCTATGAACATAAAAAATACCATTCTTTATATTTTCAAAGAAACAAAATTGAAGTTTACTGATCCTCTCTATTGTCTATTTAGATCCCATTTTTTACTGACATATAATTCACATACCATCGAATTCACTTATTTATATATTTCAGTGATTTTGAGTATATTCTCATATAAGTGCAACCATCATTACAGTCAATTTTGAACATTTTTATCACTTCAAAAAACAAATCTAATATTCTTTAGGCATCACCTCCCTATATTCCCACCCTACTTGCCACAAGCTCTAAGCAACCACTAATCTATCTTCTGTCTCTGTAGATTTCACTATTCTGGACATTTCATAGAAAGAGAATCATACAATATAAGGTCTTTTGTGACTGACTTTTTTACTTAGCATAATATTTTGAAGGTTCATCTAAGTGATAGCATGCATCAGTATTTCATTCCTTTTTATAACCAAGTAATATTTCATTGTATGGACATACCAATTCTGTTCATCCATTTATCAGCTGATGGACATTTTGGCTGTTTCCACTTGTTTGCTACTATGAAAAATGTTGCTATAAACATTCTTCTTCAATTGGTGTGAACATATGTTTTCATTTCTCTTGGGTATACATCTAGGAGTAGAATTGCTGGGTCATATGGTAATTTCATGTTTAATTGTTGGAGGAACTGCTTAGATGGTTTTCAATTGAGTGACACCATTTTACTGTCCTACCACTATTTTTTTAAATAGTGTGAAGTGTGAGTCCTCCTACAAGTTGGAGATTACTGATACCGTCTAAAGTTTGTTTTCTGTTTGTCCTACTTTTTTTATTAATTATCTCTTCTTCTATGGCACAATCTATTTAATTCTTATGTTGCAAACTTAGCTAATTAATTTCTAATAAGTTTCCTTTCAAATATGTGTGTGTCTGTGTGTGTGTGTGTGACACAGATTACAAGTATTGATTTACAGGTTCCCAGCAAGGGTTTTTTTTTTTTTTTCAGCTCTAAATATTTAGTAAATTCTGACAGAAATTGTCATTAAATAATAAAATAGAGCTTACAGTTTCAAACTTAATAGAGTAAAAGTAGACTGTTATAAATATTTCATGATTCCAGAAGAAAAAGAAAAATATGAAAGAATTTAGACAAGTAGGAAAAAAAGGAAGATTTAAACCAAATTAGTAACTACATTTAATGCAAATGGATTGGCTGCTCCAAATGAAAAGAAAATAAGTGTCAGATTGTATAAAATTACATGTAACTATGTGCTATCTTCAAGAGACATACCCAAAGAAAGTGGAAGAAGTAAATAACAAATGCAAGAGCAGAAATTAATGACATAGAAAATAAACAACACAAATTCAAAAGCTAACACTTGGCTCTTTGAAAATACTAATAAAAATGGCTATCTACTTGAGAGGCTTCTCAAGACCAAAAAAGAATAAAAAAAGATAGAAAGCGCAAGAAACCAATATCAGAAAGGTAAAAGGGTCATATATCACATACATGTTACAGACTTTACAAAGGAAAAAATGAACAAAGTGTTTTCAAATAAATTTTAAATTTTATAAAAGTCACAGTCCCCTAGAAAAATATAACATCAAAATAGATTCAAACAGAAATAGAAATTTATACATACATTTATACATTACAGACATTGAATCAGCACTCACTACTCTCACCATGAAGAAAGCTGAAATCCAAGATTTTTCACTAGTGTGTTCTAAAGAAAGGAAGAATTCCAGTAGTACACAAACTCTTTGAGAATAGAAAGAGGGAACACTATTCAACTACTTTTGAATATTTTCTTCATTTCAAGACAGGAAAGGGTAGTATAAGAAAGCATAATTAGAGGTGACCTTACCCAGGAAAACAGATGATAAATATAATATAAGCAAACTGAGTCCAATATAAAAAGCTAATTTCATGACAGACAACCAAAATTATTTTACACAACAAAATTAATAAAATTAAACATACAAAAAAATTAAATCAAAAGTTTCTTATAATTTCAGCAGTCATGTATGATTTTACAAAAACCTGCAGCTAATCTTATCAAAGTAGAAACAAACTTTCTTAAATGAAAATTAGCAATCTACCATAGAGGAACATTATAGATACAGGTGAGATGATGAAAGATTTAAAGATCAGGAAGAAGACAAGGATGCCCCCTGTCACCACTCTATTCAGTATTGTACTTGAGAGTTTAGCCAGTGGAGAAAGTCAAGAAAAAGAACTAAAATGTCTAAGGATTAGAAAAGAAAACACACAACTTGTTCTATTTATATATGATATGGTTGTGTACAGAGAAAATACAAAATAATGTACAGGAAATTGCTAGGATTTGTAAGAGAGCTTCTTAAGATTTCTAGATAAAAATCAATAAAAATAAATTGTGTTTTTATATAATAGCATCAAACAGAAAGTGATAGTAAAAAGAAAGAAATCCTTTTAGATAGCACCAAAAAGCTGGAGTAGCAATAAATCCAATAAGATATACAAAGCCTTTACAGACAGCTTTTCAAAGACCTTGAAGAAATCAGAAATGAATAGAGATATATTTTGTGTTTATAAGTTGGATATCTTAATAGTGAAAAGATGTTAAGTCTGTAAAGATTAAGTTATAGAGTAAGCAAAATCTAAGTGAAAATGCCCAAGATTTTGTTTTGGACCTGAAAAACTTCTTTAAAAATTTATACAGATTACAAAAGCCCACCACACACTTGAAGAATAATATAAATGTGGGAAAAGTTGTTCTACTGAATATTTAGTGTTCTTATAAAGCTATAGTAACAAAGAGGGTGCAGTTTTGATACAGAGACAAACAAATGAACCAAAAGAAGGCTTAATAGAGACACAGAAAAACAAACTAAAACATATATTATTAAAACAAAATCATATGTATATATATGTACACACACACACACACATACATATGACAACTCTGTATAACAGAGGTATCACAGCACCTCAACAAAGACATAACAAACATTTCAATTAAAAAATGCTGAGCACTAGGGTATCCATAAAGAAAAAATAATTGAAATTGTATCATATTGTAAACAAAATTATTTCCAGATAGATTAATGACCTATATGTGAAACGGTACCAAATATATTTTAAAAGACAATATAGGAGGCTATCTTTAAGCCACAAAGTAGAAAGATGGAAAAAAGTATAAGCTTTAAAGGAAAAGATTGATGTATTTACGCACATTAAATTAAGAAATATTTTCCAACAAAAGAAAACACAAAGATAGTTAAAAGAGAGGTCATGCCACAGAGTTTGAAAAGATCATTGCAACATATAAAACCAATAGAGAGACTACTATTCAAATCGTGAAAAGAACTTAAAAAGAATAAAGCTGGAGGTATCCCACGCCCTGACTTCAGTCTATAGTACAAAACTACAGTAATCAAAACAGTATGGTACTGACACCAAAACAGACATATGGAACAGAATAGAGAGACCAGAAATAAACCTATATACACTTATGGTCAATTAATCTAAGACAAAGGAGGCAAGAATGTTCAATAGGAAAAAGGTCTCTTCAATAAGTGGTGCTGGGAAAACTGGACAGCTACTTGTGAAACAATTAAATTAGAACACTTTCTCACATCATATACAAAAATAAATTCAAAATGGATTAAAGACCTAAATACAAGATCAGAAACCATAAAACACCTTGAAGAAAACATAGGCAAAACACTCTGACATAAATAATAGCAATATTATTTTGGATCTGTCTCCTAAGACAAAGGAAACCAAAGCAAAAATAAACAAATGGGACCTAAGTAAACTTAATAGCTTTTGCACTGAAAAGGAAACCACTGACAAAATGAAAAGACAACCTACTAAATGGCAGAAAATATTTGCAAATGATATGACCTATAAGGGGTTAATATCTAAAATATATGAACATCTCATAAAACTCAATATTAAAAAAACAATTAAAAATGGGCAGAAGACCTGAATAGACATGTTTCCAAAGAATACATACAGGTGGCCAATAGGCACATGAAAAGATGCACATCACTAATCAACAAAGAAATACAAATCAAAACCACCATGAGATATCACTTCATACCTGTCAGAATGGATATCATCAAAAAGACTACAAATAACAAATGTTGACAAGGATGTGGAGAAAAGGGAACCCTAGTACACTGCTGGTAGTAATATGAATTGGTGCAGCCACTATGGAAAACAGTATGAAGGTTTCTCAAAAACTAAAATTAGAACTACCATAAGATCCAGCAATTCCACTCCTGGGTATATATCCAAAGAAAACGAAAATACTAATCCAAAAAGATGAATGCACCCAATGTTCACAGCAGCATTATGTACATTATTTACAATAGCCAAGATATGGAAGAAGCCTAAGTGCCTGCTAACAGCCAAATGAATAAATAACATGTGGTATGATACACACACACACACACACACACACACAGAAATATTACTCAGCCATGAAAAAGAAAGAAATCCTGCCATTTGCAACAACATGGATGGACATGGAGGGTATTATGATTAGTGAAATAAGTCAGACAGAGAAGACAAATACTGTATGTTATCATTTATATGTGGAATCTAAAAAATAAAATGAATGAATATAACAAAACTGAAATAGACTCACAGTTATAGAGAACAGACTAGTGGTTACCAGTGGGGAAAGAGAAGGAGGAAGGAGCAAGATAGGGGTAGGGGATAAAGAGGTATAAAATGTGTAAAATAAATCAGCTACAAAGATATATTTACAGTTCAGGAAATATGGCCAATATTTTATAATAACTTTAAATGGAGTATAATCTATAAAAATATTGAATCACTATGTTCTACATCTGAATGTAATATAATATTGTAAATCAACTATACTTCAATTAAAAAATGAAATAAACTCTTAAAAGCAAGAATAAAAAGGCAAATAACCCAATAGAAAAGTAGGCCAAAAATTCAATAGACCCTTCAAAAAACAGCAAATCCCAAAAGCCAATAACTATATTTAAAATTGTAAAATATTTATATTTTCACTAGTAATCATGAAAACTAAAATTCACACCATAATGAGGTACCACTACACACAGATAAGATAGGAAATATTAAAATAAATGATAACAACTAATGTCAAGGAATTTAAATATGAATCACCACCACTGTTGGAAGTGTAAGTTGATTTGACCACTTGTCATTATCTTGTGGTTTAAGGACATATATTCTCTGTGACTCAGCATCTCATGCCTGAAACTTCCCTATAACCCAGTAGTTCACTCCCTAGAGAAATGTGTTCTCCTGTGTACTAGGATACATATATAAACATGTATCTTGTTCAGCATTGTTCATGACAGCCATAAATAGAAAACAACACAAATATCTATCAACAGTATTACAGGAATGTGCACATAAGTAATAAATCTACAAAGAAAAACAATGAATGGGTTAACATAAAAGTTAGGTAAGTGGTTATTGTTTGTGCTATGGGAGTGTTTTGTGATGATGCAAGGCATGGAGGGGATTCTTGGTTGTTGCCAATGTTCCATTTCTTGACCCGTGTGATTGTAACAATTGTTACTGCTTCATAATTTTCATTAAATGTACATAGAGTCTATAGATTTTCCATCTAAACTCACAAAGAAAAACAGCTATTGTGCTTACTACCTAGGGAGTTAAGTACACAGGACTGATGCTACAGATGAATACTTATGTCTCCACAGCGATGCTTGCTGGCCACAAAAGCTAAAGCACCAGGATAACTGCCTTTCCTTATTTTCAAATTCCAAGTCTCACATAAATGCACTGAGTTTGTGGAATTTCTTTTATATAAAGATCCCAAGCTGAAAGAGGGTTTGGGATTTTTTTTTTCTTAACTTCTATCCTCTGCCTTAGGAAGGTATACTAGAAAATGCAGTAGCCCCCTTATCCTCAGGGTATACATTCCAAGACCCCAGTGGTTGCATGAAACAGCAGATAGCACCGAATCCTATATATACTGTGTTTTTTTCCTATACTTACATACCTATGATAAAATTTATAAGATAGGCACAGTAAGAGGTTAACAATAACTAATAATAAAATGTAAAAATTATAGCAATATGCTATAATAAAAGGTATGTGAATGTGGTCCCTTCCTCTCTCAAAATATCTTATTGTACAAATTTAATGCCTTTTCCATCATAACTAAGCACTTATCATGCACTGTGGCCATAACTTTTGCAAATTGAGGTGTGACCGCAAAACTAGCATGAATTTATTTTTCCTTCTTCACAATTTCACATACAGAAGATTCATTCTTACCATAGATCTTAGCAACCTCAGCAAATGATTTTTTCTTTCCTTATTAAACCAAGAACTTTCACCTTTTCACCTAAAGAAAGTACTTTACACCTTTTCTTTGGCATATCCAAATTGCCAGCATCACTCCTCTTTTGCTTTGGGGCCATTATTAAGTAAGATAAGGGTGACTTGGACACAAGCACTGTGATACTGAGACAGTCAGTTCTATAAGGAAGAGGGCTACTAAGTGACTAAGGGGTGAGATAGGCCAGACAAAGGGATGGTCCATACCCCGGTGGGTGGATGGATGATACAAGATTTCATCACACTACTCAGAAATTTATGAATTGTTTATTTCTGGGAGTTTCTATTTAATACTTTTGGACTTCGATTGACCGTGGGTAACTGAAACAGCAGAAAATGAAACCTCGAATAAAGGGAAATGACTATAGATCAAATAGATGCTGAATGCCAATCCACTTATTTCACTCTAGGAGTAATCTTGGATGAATCAATTATAATACCATCTGAACTCTCCAAATATCTTTAGTTCTTTCAGATTGGTAAGAAGTGGTCTTGTTAATGAGATAAGTAATTCCTTTTCCCCTTGTCAATAAACAACATGGTGCACATATTCACTGAAGTGTGTCAAAACTCACACCTGTTAAATGACATTTTCAAATTAACTTCCTTAAGGTGATCTTGCCCTTAGAGAAGTAACTTTTCTTGCTTTTTCAGAGTCCTTAACTCCAAGAATCAAGTTTATTATTTAACTATACCTACACTTCCAAATACTCTCACCAATAGCCACTGTCCCCAAAGAGTTTAGACCCTAGTGTTACCCTGAAGCATTTTTTCAAAGGAAAAAAAATCTCCCTAAAAAAAGTATTTATATTCTCTTTAGGTTTAGTCTTCCTATGGGTATCAAATAATATTCACTCCTTCCTTAAATCTAACACAGACAAAAAATTTCCTGAATCTATACCATGCCAACTTCTGAATTCTGAATTTGGGATATAGTAAATTAATGATTAATAGTTTCTTCTTCAACTTCCTTTAGTACAAACACACACACATCCTAATTTTCTTAGTCTTTTAAAATACCATCACAATTGAATAAGATTACTAACTTCGGTACTATGATATCATAATATAGGATTTCCTACTATGGTACCATAAAACATTGATCTCTGATGGCTCAATCACACTGAAAAGCTCTACAAACTCTAGGGTTCTACAGCTGTAGTTCTCCTTTTGCACTGCTTATTGAGAGGAAAAATTTGTATTCATACCTTATAACTTCTCTTTAAGCTTGCCTTCCATTCTTAGCTTACTTAAGATTTTGTATATTCAAATCTGTCCATAAATTGGAGTCAAACATTACTCTGATATTTGATTAGGTGCTAAAATCAGTGGAAAATATTGTTTAAGGGACTAAAGTCAAAATTACCCTTGAAAATCTCTTAAATCAATCATAATATACACTGTCCACTAAATAATTTATATCAGTTCCTCTAAAGCTTATTTAATCAATTTCCCTTACCCATCCTCTCAATTAATTATTCAATGAATTATTTGAGAATGGCAGAGAATCATGAATTCCTAAAGAATGCATTCTTCTTCTCACGTTCTTACAGGCTGTCTTCTCACTAGTTTCAAGCCCTGTTTCAAATGTAGCTGGAGCCAAATACTGTATCAACTGCATTGCCCCCATCAATATTGCCATATCATTCAGGGACTTTTTCTCCGTCTTCATAAACAATCTAATTTCCCTTCTATCATCCATTTTGGATGATGCAGATACACAAATGACCTTCCCCAGACTTCTTCCCTCTCTTCATAGCCTGATAACAGCTTGTGACATTTTCCTATGGGAAACTAATAAGCTCACTAGAAAGTATTAACCTAGGCATTCATGTTAAACCATGCATTCTCAAACTTGACACTCGGCCAGTGCTTCCAGGCCAAGATTACTACTTTTCTCAAGTTACTCCCCTGCTGAAAGAGTATTCATTACATCAGTTTACAAAAGCTGTGAGCACTCCCCTTCCTCAGCAACAATCTGGTAGTTGAGATAAACGGTGGAGCATTTCTTGTCTAATTTCTATGGTAGTCTTAGATGGAGGCACAGCCATATGTTATGTCACAGTACAGTAATCTCAGACAAGACCACAAGTATATAAATCCTCATTTATGTAGACTTGAATATCTGGAAGAGCATGAAAGAGGGTCTGTTACTAGAAGAAAAGCCTACTTTACAGTACACAACACCTAGAGAACAGTGGAGAGCATGGATAGTGTTTTCCTCTTTTCCATTTCAAGTCTATACAGGTTTCAGCTTAAAGCTGCATCTCTGTAGGTTCTCCCTAACTTTTCTCCTCTTCACCATGACCTTGGTTTTTTTAGCTTTCTTCTTACTCTGCAAGGCTTGATTAGCAGTCAATAGGCTCCTTTCATCTTCTCAGCAAGATAGGCTGTGGGAGAGGTCAGGTACCTTGAAGGTCCTACGGAAATATGTTTTAATCTTTCAGGTAAACATGTACAATCAAAATTTCTCTTTCAAATGTTGATAGCCTTTATTTGGTGTTATGATAATAGAAACTTTCTTTTCTCATCTAAGCTAAGGCTCTCTTCTAGGAGGGAGAAATGACCAAAAAAAGGAAGGGGGGACTTGGAGAAAACAAATCTTGTCTTACTGCGTAACACTGAAGACAGAGAACAGAATTATATGGCACTTTTTCTTGAGGAGATGATGACATTGCACTCTGGTATTCTTTTTTCTTCTTTAATTAATTAATTTTTATTTATTTTTGGCTGCGTTGGGTCTTCATTGCTGCACGTGGGCTTTCTCTAGTTGCGGCGAGTGGGGTTACTCTTCATTGCGGTGTGTGGCTTTCTCATTGTGGTGTCTTCGCTTGCTGAGGAGCACGGGCTCTAGGCACGTGGGCTTCAGTAGTTGTGCCATGCAGGCTCAGTAGTTATGGCACACGGGCTTAGTTGCTCTGGGCATGTGGGATCTTCCTGGACCAGGGCTCGAACCCATGTCCCCTGCCTTGGCAGGCGGATTCTTAACCACTGCGCCACCACGGAAGTTCTGCACTGTGGTATTCTAATGAGAGAAGTGGAATTTTTAAAAATTGTTTTGCATAGACGGAATTTACCACCATAGTGGTGATATCTGAGTTCTCTTATGTCTTAACTTCTGAGACCTAAAGCCATTCGACAGTGTTTTCTTGGTAGCTCTTGAAATATCAGACCGTAGTAGAAGAAATTACAGACCTTTCTCCAATGTCTAAAGCCAGTTTATTAACCAGAAGCACAATTTAAGGACTCTGTACTTCCAATAAATCAAATCCTTATAGTCTCTAATTTATACATAATCTTTCAGTTCCATTATTTTTCATTTCCAAAGATAATTCTTTTTAAATCCACTAGGCTATATTTTCTACCTAAACTATATGTTCCATTAAAATAAAAGTATGGGGGTTGCTAAATGGGCCAAGATCCTCTCATGTTCTATCATGTATGTCATTAAAAATAATTTAGAAAACAATGCCATGTTTATTATCAGATTATGTGTCTGTTATAAAAGATACATTGGAAAACCAGGTTAATCATATGTGGTTTGATTGAGAAATTCAATCTTGATGAAGTAAAAAAATTTAAATGTTTAATTTTTTTCAGTAACTGCTACAAGGGAAATTTAATGCTTTTGCAGTCTAGAGCAAAAATTACATCCAATTTTAAAGAATTCGTTTAAGTAACTATATGGACATTTCATGTACCACTATTATTATGTTATTATTTTTATTGGGGGGATATTTGTTCAAAGCAACAACTCCAAATAGCCAAAAAGCTTCCCACATGCTCTTCTCTAAATTCCTGTTTTGTTTAATTATAACCCTGAGTTTAGAATTAAAAAGAAAAAGGGGAAAAGAGGGAGACCCTCCTGTGACTACAAGAACAATTAGCTGCCCATTAGCAGTTATGATCCTGGTCTTCTGCCTCTGATATCAGTGGCCTCTAATAACATGGGATGGGTTCATTCTGTGGCTTCAGCATGGGAAGAGTTTAGGGTTCATCCTCATTCTTGCCTCTTTTACAACGGAAGAACCCCACCAAAGTGGAAGCCATGTCATACT